>NC_057795.1:119545627-119564351 GCF_018294505.1 Triticum aestivum | reverse complement strand
GTGGGTCCGGGCTGTAGCACTGGGCTAGCAGGACTCCGGTAAACCGGGCTGTAGCGGGCTAACAGGGCTCCGGTACTCAATGCGTGACATTTCCCCGAAGGGACAGACACAGGAACGAAGAAGGACACATGCCGGCCAGCCTAAGTGTTCCGGAGCAGTAGCAAGCTACCATGGCTCAATGGAAACACTAGGAGACATTTCCCGGTAAGAGAGGCTACTAAAGATAAACAACTAGATAGTCAGATCCCACACATACCAAGCATTTCAATCATACACACAATATGCTCGATATGTGCAAATACAACAAGGCATCACAACATGACTCTACGACACAAGTACTTTATTTAAAGGCTCAGAGAGCCATACATAACATACATACAAGTACGGGTCACACGACCCACATTCAAGTCATACAGTCATACAAACCAGCAACGGAAGTAACTTGTCTGAGTACAGACAACTAGTAAAATAAAAGAGGCTTGGAAAGCCTAGCTATACTAAGTGGACCTTCACAAGCTCAGGATTACCACCTGGGCCTTAGTCTACTCGTCGATGTCAACGTCTACGAAGAACCAATCAGAAGGGGTTGCAGCGCCTTCTGTAAAATGTAAATTATAGCAACATGAGTACAAAGGTACCCAGCAAGACTTACGTCGGATCCTACATACATGCACATTATCAAGAAGGGTTGGTGGAGTTATTGCAGCAAGCCAGCTTTGACTCTTGGCTAAACTATCCTACGAGACTCCAACTTGAAATGGTTTTGCGCACACGAGTCCACTACTCACCACTTCAATACACAACCGAGAATCCACCTCCGTCTTCCTACGGAGGGGCCATCCTCGTCACTCACGCTTATCTTGAAGCTTTTAATAGTTTCCAGTTTACTTGTCTATGAACTGTATAGGCAACCAAGTAGTCCTTTACCGCGGACGCGGCTATTCGAATAGATCATGTTAACCCTGCAGGGGTGTACTTCTTCATACATGTTTCCACCACTTAGCGTCTGCACACAACATGTGCTCGGCAGACTTCAAGCGAAAGCCGACGTGGGTGTAGACCACGACCTACCTAAACACCTAAGTCTCTAATCTAGGTTTATCGCCTATCCAGGTTCCATCCGCAGGGAGTCCGGCCGAGGTTTCCCATACGGCCCCGAACGATGTGTACAGGGTTCCGTGACACCTAACGGATGTCCGGTATTCCCACCACGTACCTACCGCATCACAGCCCACCCCTACGGTCAGCGCTGCCCACGGCCTCCAGTAGGCTACAAACACCAGAAACTACTTGCAACTCCTGGACAGAGGACTAGGGTGAATAAGAAGTCAAGCGGGGTCATATTTCAGGGCCCAATGCATGGTAGTAGCTGTATCTTAAATCACACATACAGATCTCAGTGCTTAAGGTCGGCTTCAATGAAACAACCCACCATGTACTCCTACATGGCCTCTCATCGATACCTTTACCAAATCGTGTTCACCACATCACTCTCATTACCGCCATGATCATTTCACTCTAGCCCATCACCCAGATGAACCAGACCTGACACGACTCTACGCATAGCAGGCATAGCAAGGTAGGAACAACACATACACATGGCTCAAACAACTCCTACACATGCTAGTAGGTTTCATCTAGTTACTGTGGCAATGACAGGTCATGCAGAGGAAATGGGTTCAACTACCGTAGCACACAGCAGTTTGAAACGCGTTGTCTTAATGCAGTAAAAGAGAGCAAGAGCGAGAACATGGGATTGTATCGATATGATCAAATGGTTGGTTGCTTGCCTGATGGATCGATGCACGGATACGATTCTTCGCTAGGGTAATCACGGTACTCCTCGGAGGCAGAACCTGCCGCAAAGAACACCGATACACAACTATCACCAAACAATGTGCGACAATATGATGCATGCATGAAACATGGCAATATGAGTGTGTTGGGCTAATGCAACTAAAACCAGATGGGTTTGAACCAATTTGACCCAAAGATTCAAATTTCAAACTCATAAATGGCCCTTTAAAGTGTTTTATCTTGTTCTGCACTAAACAGCAAGTTAACTTGTTTAAACATGCATGAAAACAGTACAGATGGATAGATTGGATTTTTCTGATCATTTTTCATATATAACTTGTTTGATTTGGAGTTACAGATTAAAAGTTATGAATTTTTGAAGTTTGAACTATATTCTGGAATTTCCTATATAGAATAAATCCAGAAATTAATTTATTGCGTCAGCCATGCGTCAGAATGACGTCAGGGCACCAACCAAATCTGAATCTCAGGCAGATATGATGGTTGGAATGTTTTCCAATGATTATAATATTGCTCACTCTGTAACCGGTAAAGTGGATGTCGTGGCCAACACACCCCGCCGGAAGACCTATTATTGTAGTATCTTGATTGAAGAAGTTGGCCACCTTCCCATAAGGACTTTGTAGGATTTACTCCCTAGTTATGCCTTATGATTTTTGTGTTTCCGAAGTCCGACCTTTACTTGATGTTCTAGATATCAGACCATTTCAAGGAATGGGATACGCTAGTACATCAAGGAGAACATTAGAAGCGGAGTGTCAAATGTCTCTCGGTCGATCATCCAGATTTTGTTTCCTTAGCTTCGCTAAGGTAAAATCTGAGAAGGTGTTATCTTCCTTTGCATCTGCATCATCCATCATCATCCATCATGGTAGCAAGTTGTGTTGCCAGGATGCTTGACACGGATATTGGTAAAATCTTGATGATTATGGAAATGCTCAAGTTCTTGAGAGCACGTGCAAGTGCTAGGTTGATCGTCGGCATTAACTGTATAGTGCTCTCAGTTTCCTCGGCAATGCTATGACCTTTTCAAACAGTGAATTCACTCTCTATTGTTGGGTTCTTCCCCAGTTACCAGAATCATTCCCAGCATTTGCATTTTGTTCCCAGCTTGCACCGCCAATGTGCCATTCTACCATGGGTCTCTTCCATTTCCGGTGGTAAGCAAATTCATCCATTGCGTTGTCTTCAACAAGGTAATCCACATCATCCAAGTCCGAGTATGCCATTCTACCGACCCCCTCCAAACGATCGCTCGAGAATTGCCTTAGGCTGGTTTAAAGAGTTTCAATGATCTCTGAATCAAAGGTAATTCTTTTTGCCACTTAAGGGGATATATCTACGAGTCACCATCCCTAAGGTGCCTGGTTGTGGTATCATGGCAACTCAACTCCTCGCTATGTTGACAATCGTTTACCACCTTTTTAAGTGTGGAATTGTAGTCTACCTGGTAAACCTCCGTCATTTGTTCCACTCCTTTCCGCTAGAGGTGTGCTTCGTCTCTCAGCTCAAGAGATGTTGCTATGTCTCATTCCGTGAGTTAATCCTGAGTTGTTCGACCTTCGAGAAGAACGATTCTTTTGGGGTCTTCCTTCCTCTCATTGTCATGATAGTTGGAGTTCTCAAAGCAAGACTTCGAGACAATGATGGTGATCAAATCAACACTCTTATGGAGTGCACCCTGGATCATGAAGATTGTGCTAGTTTGCGTTCCCCCTTCACCTTACCCTACGCTTGAATCTCGGGACGAGATTTTTGTTTAGTGGGGGTGGGTTGTCACATCCCTGGTCCTGTTATGCACTAGGCTAGACCCTCATGTGAGCATCATGTTTTAATTCAAATGAAATTTGAATTGAGGAATTTTCAAAAGCCTCAGAAGACCTCTAAAAATAACCAACATTTAAATCTCATCAAATGAGTCCAAAGAAATGTTCCTGTTACTCTGTGAAAATATTGGTAAGAGGTAAAATTCAAACCAATATTTTTGGAATCACAGAATTATTTATTTTTGGGCCTTTGACTTAAACCAATGACATATTTGAGTTGAATTTATTTCTATTATATAAGAAATAAAGTTCAAATATTTTTTTAAGTTTCCTGTGACCTTGGACTAGTTCCTGAGCTCACATACAATTTACAGAAAGTTTTAGAAAAATGATTTGATATTTTAAATCAAATCAAAACCATTTGCAGAAAATAGAAAAGAGAAAGAAAGAGAGAGAGAACCCACCTGGACTTACATGGCGCCCACCAACCGGCCCAGCTCCAACGGTCCAGCCCATCACCGCCTCCTCCCTGTCGTCTTCCTCCCTCGCCAGAAGGACGGAGGCGCGTGCCCGCCCCGCGCCGGCCACCTCCTCCCTCCCTCCCTGCCTGGCCCCTCTCCGATGTGCCTAGACGACGCCACGGAGATGCCGAACCCCCTCGACCTCTCTATCACTCTCCCCGTGGCCCTCCTCTCCTCTGCTTCCTCTCTCTCACTCGCCCGAACGCAGCCGTCGCCACCGACGAGCTCCCTCGCGGCCACCGCCACCCCCTCTCCTCTCCGACGCGCTCCCGAGCTCCGCAGTGCCTCCCTCGTCCTCTCCTTTGGCTTACGCGACCGGAGAAGCCCCGAAGCACCGCCCCGATGCTTTTCCCCTCCTCGGACCCGCTGGTCGCGGTCGCCCGATTCGTCGGCTCCGGACCGTCCCCGACGTCGCCGAGCGTTCCCTCGTCATCGCTGTGAGCCCCCGCACCGAACCTTCCTCTCCCCGATGCCGATTTCTTCCACTAACCGCGGGCTCCGCCGAGTCCGAGAGTCCATTGCCGCCGGCCATGAGGTCGCCGTGGCTAGAGCTCACGCGCGTCACGTCCAAGCACACCATCGTGCTCAGCACCACACCAGGATCCCAAAACCCTAGTCTATTGCTCATGTTGTGTACCGTAGCCACCGCTCGCGCCTCACCCGAACTCCGGCCGCCGCCGTTGTCATGATTGCCGTCGCCTCCGGCCACCCTAGCTTCTCCCGTTTGCCCTGTTAGATGCGCGCGAGCCTGGGCATCTCGTAGAGCCCCTCCGCCACTCTTTTGGTCATCGGAGAGCGAATCCCGACGCTCTCCGCCGTCCTTGGCCTCGTCGGCGACGAGCCTCGGGTCAACTCCGGCGAGTTTGACCCGGGTTTGACCCCAGTTGGACTCCCCCTGACTCAATGACAGGTGGGGCCCAGCCCTGTTAGTTAATTAGGATTAGTACTAATCGAATTAGTTAAACTAATTACACTGACACACGGGACCCATGTGTCAGGTTTGACCCGGACTGTGCCTCGTTGACCTGCTGATGTCATGATGATGTCAGGCTGATGCAGTAAGTCATTTTCTGGATTTATTATATTCAGGAAATTCCAAAAAATAATCTAAACTTCTAAAATTCATATAAAATCAACCGTAAGTCAGAATGAAATAATTTATATATGAAAAATTATCAGAAAAATTCAAGGAACCCATCTGTAACATTTTCATGCATGTTTGAACAATGTTTGTCCTCTGTTTTGGACAAAACAAATAAAGGGCATTTAAATAACCATATATGGAGTTGGAATTTGAATCATGTATTCAAACCAACTTCATTTAAATCATAGCTAGGTGCATTAGCCCAAAACACATTCATATTGCCATGTCATAGCATGCATCATATTGTGCATTGCATTGATCGTGTTTCTTCTGTGTTTGCCGGTGTTGTTCCCCCTTGGTAGACGTTGTTCCGACGTTGTGATCGTTGACACTGATGAAGACTGAATGTTATCTTCAGAAGTGCCAGGCAAGCAAACCCCCCTTGTTCATTCCGATACAATCCTACTCTCTCGCCCTGCTCTCTTTTACTACATTAGGACAACAACGAGTCATCTGTTACTTGCTGCGGTAGCTGAACCCCTTTATCCTCTGCATGACCTGTCATTGCCACAGTAAATAGATGAAACCCACTAGTATGAGTAGGAGTTGCTTGAGCCCTGTTGTGCCTACTCGTTCATGTTTGTTTGTCATGCCTGCTACTGCTTAGAGTTGAGTCAGGTCTGATTCATCGGGGATGAATCAGAGGTGTGTGAACATGCCCTACTGTGTGTGAGCTAAGTGTGTGAACACAATTTGGTAAAGGGTAACGATGAGAGGCCATGTAGGAGTACATGGTGGGTTGTCTCATTGAAGCCGTCCTTAGGAACCGAGTTCTGTGTTTGTGATCCATGATTCAGCTACTACCATGCATTGGGCCCTGAAATATGACCCCGCTCGACTTCTTATTCACCCTAGTCCTCTGTCCAGGAGTTGCAAGTAGTTTCTGGTGTTTGTAGCCTACTGGAGGCCGTGGACAGCGCTGACCGTAGGGGGTGGGCTGTGATGCGGTAGGTACGTGGCTGGGAATACCGGGCACCCATTTGGTGTCTCGGGAACCCTACACACATCGTTCGGGGCTATGAGTAAAACTCCGGCCGGATTTCCTCATGGATGGAACCCGAATAGGCGATAAACCTGGACTAGAGACTTGAGTGTTTAAGTAGGTCGTGGTCTACACCCACGTCGGCTTTCGCTTGAAGTCTGCCGAGCACATGTCGTGTGCAGACGCTAAGTGGTGGAAACATGTATGAAGAAGTACACCCCTGCAGGGTTAACATCATCTATTCGAATAGCCGTGTCCGCGGAAAAGGACTTCTGGGTTGCTTATATCAGTTCATAGACAAGTGAAAGTGGATACTCTAAAATACGCAAGATAAGCGTGAGTGCTATGGATGGCGTTCTCGTAGGGAGACGGGAGCGGTTCCATAGTGGTGTATTGGTTGGTGAATATGTGGACTCGTGTGCGCCTCCTCAAAAGAGTTGCTTGCAGTCGTAGTTTAGGATAGCCACCGAGTCAAAGCTAGCTTGCTACAGTTAAACTCCACCATCCCCTTTGTTGATAATGATGCATATGTAGTTAGTTCTGATGTAAGTCTTGCTGGGTACATTTGTACTCACGTTGCTTAATTTATGTTTTTGCAGAGAGACTTCAGTCTCACTAGTAGTTCCGCGTGGACTTCGACGTTTAGCTTGATACCTCAGCTACGATCTTGTGCCCTTGGCAGGATCTGGTAGATAGTCAGGCTTCTCAGCCTTTTTCATTTATAGATGTCTGTACTCAGACATGATAGCTTCCGCTTGTGTTTTGATTTGTATGCTCTGAATGTTGGGTCATGAGACCCCTGTTTGTAATATCCCGCTCCTCGGAGCCTAATGAATACTTACTTGTGTCGTAGAGTCATGTTGTGATGCCTTGTTGTATTTGCACATATCGAGCATATTGTGTGTATGATTGAAATGCTTGGTATGTGTGGGATCTGACTATCTAGTTGTTTATTCTTAGTAGCCTCTCTTACCGGGAAATGTCTCCTAGTGATTCCACTAAGCCATGGTAGCTTGCTACTGCTCCGGAACACTTAGGCTGGCCGGCATGTGTCCTTCTTCGTTCCTGTGTCTGTCCCCTCGGGGAAATGTCACGCGATGAATACCGGAGTCCTGTTAGCCCGCTACAGCCCGGTTCACCGGAGTCCTGCTAGCCCAGTGCTACAGCCCAGATTCACTCGCTGATGACTGACACGTTCGATGCTGGGTCATGGATGCCTGTCCCTGTAGGTCTGTGCCACTTTGGGTTTACGACTAGCCATGTCAGCCCGGGCTCCTTAGCATATGGATGCTAGCGACACTATCATATACGTGTGCCAAAAGGCGCAAACGGTCCCGGGAAAAGGTAAGGCGACACCCGTGGGAATACCGTGCGTGAGGCCGCAAAGTGATATGAGGTGTTACTTGCTAGATCGATGTGGCATTCAGTCGGGTTCCTGACAGAAGGAGGGATTGTAGAGGTGCCAGAGCTCAATTTTGAAAGAGAGATGAACAACATTTTGAGCGGTATACTTTCACTGTCAACTTAACAACTAAGAGATGTCGATATCTTCCATGATACACACATTATAGGTGGTTCCCAAACAGAATGGTAAAGTTTATAGTCCCCCACCACCAACAAGCATCAATCCATGGCTTGCCCGAAACAACGGGTGCCTCCAACTAGTAACAATCCCGGGGGAGTTTTGTTTGCAATTATTTTGATTTGATTTGAGCATGGGACTGGGCATCCCGGTGACCAGCCATTTTCTCGTGAATGAGGAGTGGAGTCCACTCCTCTTGAGAATAACCCGCCTAACATGGAAGATACAGACATCCCTAGTTGATACATGAGTTGTTCGAGCATACAAAACAGAATTTCATTTGAAGGTTTGGAGTTTGGCACATACAAATTTACTTGGAACGGCAGGTAGATACCGCATATAGGAAGCTATGGTGGACTCATATGGAATAACTTTGGGGTTTATGAAGTTTGGATGCACAAGCAGTATTCCCGCTTAGTACAGGTGAAGGCTAGCAAGATACTGGGAAGCGACCAACTGAGAGAGCAACAATAGTCATGAACATGCATTAAAATTAATCAACACCGAGTGCAAGCATGAGTAGGATATAATCCACCATGAACATAAATATCGTGAAGGCTATGTTGATTTTGTTTCAACTACATGCGTGAACATCTGCCAAGTCAAGTCACTCGAATCATTCAAAGGAGGATACCACCCTATCATACCACATCACAACCATTTTAATAGCATGTTGGCACGCAAGGTAAACCATTATAAGCTCCTAGCTAATGAAGCATGGCATAAGCAACTATAATCTCTAATTGTCATCACAAACATGTTTATTCATAATAGGCTGAATCAGGAACGATGAACAAATCATATTTACAAAAACAAGAGAGGTCGAGTTCATACCAGCTTCTCTCATCTCAATCAGTCCATCATATATCGTCATTATTGCCTTTCACTTGCACAACCGAACGGCGTGTATAATAATAATAGGGCACGTGCATTAGACTAAGCTGGAATCTGCAAGCATTCAATTCAAGGGAGAAGACAAGGTAATATGGGCTCTTGGTTAAATCAACAATAATGCATATGAGAGCCACTTAACATTTTTTTACTGGGTCCACTTAACATTTTTATTATGGTCTTCTCCTCTCGACCCCAAAGGAAAGAAAAGAAATAAGACTATTTACACGGGAAAGCTCCCAACAAGAAAAAGAAGAACGAGAAATCTTTTGGAGTTTTCTTTTAATTATTACTACTATAGACATAGAAAGTAAACTAACTAATTGTTTTTGGTTTTTCTTAAGATTTATCAAACACACAAGAAGAAAGCTAGAAAAAGAAATTGAAGTAGCATGGATAGTATGATGAAAAAGTATGAGCACCGACAACTAGAATGAGTGTGTGATACGTCTCCAACGTATCTATAATTTTTGATTATTCCATGCTATTATATTACCCGTTTTGGATGTTTATGGGCTTTAATTTACACATTTATATCATTTTTGGGACTAACCTACTAACCGGAGGCCCAGCCCGTATTGCTGTTTTTTTGCCTATTTCAGTATTTCGAAGAAAAGGAATATAAAACGGAGTCCAAACGGAATGAAACCTTCGGGAGCGTGATTTTTGGAATGAACGTGATCCAGAGGACTTGGAGTGCAAGCCAAGAAGCAGCCGAGGCGGCCACGAGGGTGGAGGGCGCGCCCACCCCTATAGGGCACGCCCCCTATCTCGTGGGCCCCTCGGGCGGCCACCGACCTACTTCTTCCTCCTATATATACCCACGTACCCCGAAAACATCCAGGGAGCCAAAGAAAAACAATTTCCACCGCCGTAACCTTCTGTATCTGTGAGATCCCATCTTGGAGCCTTCATCAGCGCTCCGCCGGAGGGGGAATCGACCACGGAGGGCTTCTACATCAACACCATAGCCCTTCCGATGATTTGTGAGTAGTTTACCACAGACCTTCGGGTCCATAGTTATTAGCTAGATGGCTTCTTCTCTCTTTTTGGATCTGAATACCATGTTCTCCCCCTCTCTTGTGGAGATCTATTCGATGTAAACTCTTTTTGCGGTGTGTTTGTCGAGATCCGATGAATTGTGGGTTTATGATCAAGTTTATCTATGAGAAATATTTGAATCTTCTCTAAATTCTTTTATGTATGATTGAGTTATGTTTGCAAGTCTCTTTGAATTATCAGTTTGGTTTGGCCTACTAGATTGATCTTTCTTGCCATGGGAGAAGTGCTTAGCTTTGGGTTCAATCTTGTGGTGTCCTTACCCATTGACAATAAGGGTTGCAAGGCACGTATTGTATTGTTGCCATCGAGGATAAAAAGATGGGGTTTATATCATATTGCATGAGTTTATCCCTCTACATCATGTCATCTTTCTTAATGTGTTACTCTGTTCTTATGAACTTAATACTCTAGATGCATGCTGGATAGCAGTTGATGTGTGGAGTAATAGTAGTAGATGCAGGCAGGAGTCGGTCTACTTGTCACGGACGTGATGCCTATATACATGATCATGCCTAGATAATCTCATAATTATTCGCTTTTCTATCAATTGCTCGGCAGTAATTTGTTCACCCACCGTAATACTTATGCTATCTTGAGAGAAGCCACTAGTGAAACCTATGGCTCCCAGGTCTATCTTCTATCATATAAGCTTTCAATCTACTTTTATTTGCATCTTTACTTTTTCAATCTATATTATAAATACCAAAAATGTATTTATCTTATTATGTTATCTCTATAAGATCTCACTTTCCCAAGTGGCCGCGAAGGGATTGACAACCCCGTTATTGTGTTGGTTGCGAGTTCTTTGTTTGTTTGTGTAGGTGCGTGGGACTTTTGAGGAGCCTCCTACTGGATTGATACCTTGGTTCTCAAAAACTGAGGGAAATACTTATGCTACTATTGCTGCATCACCCTTTCCTCTTCAAGGAAAACCAACGCAAGCTCAAGACGTAGCAAGAAGGATTTCTGGCGCCATTGCCGGGGAGGTCTTCGCTCAAGTCAAGACATACCAAGTACCCATCACAAACTCATCTCCCTCGCAGTTACTTTATTTGCCATTTGCCTCTCATTTTCCTCTCCTCCACTTCACCCTTGCCATTTTATTCGCCCTCTCTTTCCCAATCTTCTCCCCTCTCTCTCTTTCGCTTGCCTTTTTCTGTTTGCTTGTGTGTTGGATTACTTGTCGCCATGGCACAAGATAATACCAAATTGTGTGATTTCTCCAATACCAATAATAATGATTTCCTTAGTACTCTGATTGCTCCTCTTAATGATGTTGAGTCTTGTGAAATCAATACTGATTTGCTGAATCTTGTTATGAAAGATCAATTCGCCGGACTTCCTAGTGAAGATGCCGCTACCCATCTAAACAACTTTGTTGATTTGTGTGATATGCAAAAGAAGAAAGATACAGATAATGATATTGTTAAATTGAAGTTATTTCCATTTTCACTTACAGATCGTGCTAAAGTTTGGTTTTCGTCTTTGCCTAATAATAGTATTGATTCTTGGAACAACTGCAAAGATGCTTTTATCTCTAAATATTTTCCTCCCGCTAAGATCATCACTCTTAGGAACGATATTATGAATTTTAAACAACTTGATCATGATCATGTTGCCCAATCTTGGGAAAGAATGAAATTGATGATTCGCAATTGCCCTACTCATGGTTTGAATTTATGGATGATCATATAAAAATTTTACGCTGGTTTTGAACTTTGCTTCTAGAAATCTTTTAGATTCGGCCGTGGGAGGCACGTTTATAGAAATCACTTTAGGAGATGCTACAAAACTTCTTGATAATATTATGGCTAATTATTATCAATGGCACACCGAAAGATCTACTAGTAAAAAAGTGCATGCTATAGAAGAAATCAATGTTTTGAGTGGAAAGATGGATGAACTTCTGAAATTATTTGCTACTAAGAATGCTCCTCTTGATCCCAATGATATGCCTTTGTCTACTTTGATTGAGAATAATAATGAATCTATGGATGTGAATTTTGTTGGTAGGAATAGTTTTGGAAACAATGCTTACAGAGGAAACTTTAATCCTACACCGTTCCCTAGTAATTCCTCTAATAATTATGGAAATTCCTACAATAATTCTTATGGTAATTTTAATAAGATGCCCTCTGATTTTGAGAATAGTGTGAAAGAATTTATGATCTCTCAAAAGAATTTTAATGCCTTTCTTGAAGAAAAATTGCTCAAAGTTGATGATTTGGCTAGGAACGTTGATAGACTTTCGCTTGATGTTGATTCTCCTAAACTTATATCTACTCCTCCTAAGCATGATACCAACGAGTCTCTCAAAGCAATGAGAATTTCCATTGATGAGTGCAAGGAAATAACTTCTAGATTGCGTGCTAAGAAAGATTGCTTTGTAAAGGCGTGTTCTTCTAGTTCCAATGAAAATAATGATGAAGATCTTAAAGTTATTGATGTGTCTCCTGTTAGATCTTTGTTTTGCAATATGAATCTTAATAATAATGGGACTAGGGATGAGTCAACTTTAGTTAGAAAGCGTCCCAATAATTCAGAGTTTTCAGATCTTGATGCTAAATTTGGTAAAAGTGGGATTGGAGAGGTCATGACTTTAAATAGCATTGAACCCACTATCTCGGATTTCAAGGAATTTGATTATTATAATTGTTCTTTAGAAGGTTGTATTTCCTTGTTGCAATCCATTGTTAATTCTCCTCATGCTTATAGTCAAAATAAAGCTTTTACCAAACATATCGTTGATGCCTTGATGCAATCTTATGATGAAAAACTTAATTTGGAAGTTTCTATACCTAGAAAACTTAATGATGAGTGGGAACCTACTATAAATATTAAAATTAAAGATCATGAGTGTTTTGCTTTGTGTGATTTGGGTGCTAGTGTTTCCACGATTCCGAAAACTCTATGTGATATTCTAGGTTTCCATGATCTTCATGATTGCTCTTTAAATTTGCACCTTGCGGATTCCACCATTAAAAATCCAATGGAAAGGGTCAATGATGTTCTCATTGTTGCAAATAGAAATTTAGTGCCCATAGATTTTATCATTCTTGATATATATTGAAATCTTTCTTGCCCTATTATTCTTGGTAGACCTTTCCTTAGAACGATTGGCGCGATTATTGATATGAAGGAAGGGAATATTAGATTCTAATTTCCATTAAGGAAAGGCATGGAGCAATTTCAAAGAAAGAAAATTAAATTACCTTATGAATCTATCATGCGAGCTACTTATGAATTGAGTGCCAAAGATGGCACTACTTAGATCTATCTTTGCTTTTATGCCTAGCTAGGGGCGTTAAACGATAGCGCTAGTTGGGAGGCAACCCAATTTTATTTCTGTTTTTTGTTTTTGTTTCTCTTTAGTAATAAATTTTGCGTCTACCTTCTGTTTAGATGTGTTTTTATGTTTTAATTAGTGTTTGTGCCAAGTAGAACCTATAGGATAACCTATGGTGATAGTTAATTTGATTCTGCTGAAAAACAGAAACTTTGCGCACACGAAATTAGTTTTCTTAAATCACAGAAACGTGCTTTCGCGTTGATTCTTTTTGATGTAGATCAATAGACAAATTGTCCAGGACTTCCTATGTTTGTAGGATTTGTAGAGTTCCAGAAGTTTGTGTTAGTTACAGATTGCTACAGACTGTTCTGTTTTTGACAGATTCTGTTTTTCGTGTGTTGTTTGCTTATTTTTATGCATCTATGGCCAGTATTAAGTGGTATGAACCATAGAGAACTTGAAATACAGTAGATTTAACACCAATATAAATAAAGAATGAGTTCATTACAGTACCTTATGTGGTGGTTTTGTTTTCTTTCACTAACCACTAGTAGAAAAGGGGGCAATTGTCCAGGCCGGGTTAGCCCATTAGTCCCGGTTCAATCCAGAACCGGGACCAATGGGGGCATTGGACCCGGTTCGTGAGCCCCAGGGGCCGGCCGGGCCACGTGGGCCATTGGTCCCGGTTCGGCTGGACCTATTGGTTCCGGTTGGTGGGACGAACTGGGACCAATGCGACTCGCTCCTGGCCCACAACCATTGGTCCCGGTTGGTGGAGTGAACAGGGACCAAAGGCTGCCCTTTAGTCCCGGTTTGTGGCACGAACCGGGACCAATTTGTTGCCTATATCTACCCCTCGCCCGTGAGCAGAGCACTCCTAGTGCTCTATTTTTCGTGGCCGGCGAGGGGAGAGCTTTGTGGTGCTCTAGCTCACCTCCTATGCACACGAGGTGTTCGATGGAATGCCCGAGCCACACTACTTAAGCTTTCTCCTCTCCAAGCTCGACCTCCTAGCTTCATTTTCCTCAATATTTGTCTAGGTTTAGCGGTCCGTCACGTCCCGTCCCCGTCTTCACCGCCGTCGATCGCCCGCGCTGATCTCGTCGCTGGCACCACCGTGGTGAGCCTCTTGTTCTTATCTTCTTTCTGAAAGGAAAAACAAAATCTTACTTGTATATTTATATAGATACTTGTATAATTTTCTTATTTTTATTATTGTATCTTATATAGTGCGATGGTTTTGGTATCCGCCCCCGTCGGCCCTCGTCCTGTCTATGATTCAGATGTGATATATATTATCTTTTCATAACTATTGGTTCATTTATTGTTTATGACAATTATGCCGACCAACGTGACATAGATTTTATTTATCTAGGGGGTTGTTGAACCGGAAATTCCAACCGACCCTATTGTCGAGAGGTTAAATTTAGTTGAAGAAGAAAACAATTTGTTGAAGGAAAAAGTTAGAAAAATTGAGGAGGAGAAGATGATATTGGAGTTGCATGTTGCGGATGTCGTCGATGATCACAAGATCAAGATGGATGCAATGCGCTTGAAGATTAGAAAGATTAGAAAATGTGCCATTCATACCGAGGCTTGGTATCATTATGCCGTTGGATCAGTTGTTACATTGGTTGCGATTATGATCGCATTTGTTTTCGCATTGAAATGTTTTACATAGTTTTAGTGTATGGTTTAATTAATTTAGATGCTCTGCAGAGCTTTATGTTGTTAGATGAGAACTATGTATGTACTTTGGTTTTAATGTGATGATGAACTTCTATTAATTTGGTCACTTAATTATCTATTCATGATGATGATTTTTGACACACTTAATTATATATAATGCACGTAGATGAACCGGCAATGGATGTACGGTTCAAGGCACACCTCCGAGTACATTAAGGGCGTGCATGATTTTCTCGAAGTGGCTGAGGCAAACAAGCAGAATGGTTTTATGTGTTGTCCATGCCCTATATGTGGGAATACGAAGTCTTACTCTGATCGGAAAATCCTCCACACCCACCTGCTTTACAAGGGTTTCATGCCACACTATAATGTTTGGACGAGGCATGGAGAAATAGGGGTTATGATGGAAGACGGCGAAGAAGAAGAGTACGATGACAACTATGTGCCCCCTGAATACGGTGATGCTACTGAAGATCAAGAGGAACCAGACGATGTGCACGATGATGCTGCAACGGGCGAAGCTGCTGAAGATCAAGAGGAACCAGACGATGTGCCCGATGATGATGATCACCGTCGGGTCATTGTCGATGCAAGGACGCAATGCGAAAGTCAAAAGGAGAAGCTGAAGTTCGATCGCATGTTAGAGGACCACAAAAAAGGGTTGTACCCCAATTGCGAAGATGGCAACACAAAGCTCGGTACCGTACTGGAATTACTGCAGTGGAAGGCAGAGAATGCTGTGCCTGACAAAGGATTTGAGAAGCTACTGAAAATATTGAAGAAGAAGCTTCCAAAGGATAACGAATTGCCCGACAGTACATACGCAGCAAAGAAGGTCGTATGCCCTCTAGGGTGCAGAAGATACATGCATGCCCTAATGACTGCATCCTCTTCCGCGGTGCGTACAAGGATCTGAACGCATGCCCGGTATGCGGTGCATTACGGTATAAGATCAGACGAGATGACCCTAGTGATGTTGACGGCGAGCCCCCCAGGAAGAGGGTTCCTGCGAAGGTGATGTGGTATGCTCCTATAATACCACGGTTGAAACATCTGTTCAGAAATGGAGAGCATGCCAAGTTGATGCGATGGCACAGTGAGGACCGTAAGAAAGACGGGAAGTTGAGAGCACCCGCTGACGGGTCGCAGTGGAGAAAAATCGAGAGAAAGTACCGGGATGAGTTTGCAAGTGAGCCAAGGAACGTATGGTTTGCTTTAAGCGCGGATGGCATTAATCCTTTCGGGGAGCAGAGCAGCAATCACATCACCTGGCCCGTGACTCTATGTATGTATAACCTTCCTCCTTGGATGTGCATGAAGCGGAAGTTCATTATGATGCCAGTTCTCATCCAAGGCCCTAAGCAACCCGGCAACGACGTTAATGTGTACCTAAGGCCATTAGTTGAAGAACTTTTACTGCTATGGAATGGAAACGGTGTACGTACGTGGGATGAGCACAAACAGGAGGAATTTAACCTAAAGGCGTTGCTGTTCGTGACCATCAACGATTGGCCCGCTCTCAGTAACCTTTCAGGACAGACAAACAAGGGATACCACGCATGCACGCACTATTTACTTGACACCGATAGTATATACCTGGCAAGCTGCAGGAAGAATGTGTACCTGGGCCATCGTCGATTTCTTCCGACCAACCATCAATGTCGAAAGAAAGGCAAGCATTTCAAAGGCGAGGCAGATCACCGGAAGAAGCCCGCCATGCGTACCGATGATCACGTACTTGCTATGGTCAATGATTTACACGTAATCTTTGGAAAGGGTCCCGGCGCACTAGCTGTTCCGAGTGACGCTGGGGGACACGCACCCATGTGGAAGAAGAAATCTATATTTTGGGACCTACCCTACTGGAAAGACCTAGAGGTCCGCTCTTCGATCAACGTGATGCACGTGACGAAGAACCTTTGCGTGAATCTGCTAGGCTTCTTGGGCGTGTATGGGAAGACAAAAGATACAACTGAGGCACGGGAGGACCTACAACGTTTGCACGAAAAAGACGGCATGCCTCCAAAGCAGTATGAAGGTCCTGCCAGCTATGCTCTTACCAAAGAAGAGAAGGAAATCTTCTTTGAATGCCTGCTTAGTATGAAGGTCCCGACTGGCTTCTCGTCTAATATAAAAGGAATAATAAATATGGCAGAGAAAAAGTTTCAGAACCAAAAGTCTCATGACTGCCACATGATTATGATGCAACTGCTTCCGGTTGCATTGAGGGGGCTTCTATCGGAAAACGTCCGATTAGCCATTGTGAAGCTATGTGCATTCCTCAATGCAATCTCTCAGAAGGTGATCGATCCAGAAATCATACCAAGGCTAAGGAGTGATGTGGTGCAATGTCTTGTCAGTTTCGAGCTGGTGTTCCCACCATCCTTCTTCAATATCATGACGCATGTCCTAGTTCATCTAGTTGACGTGATTGTCATTCTGGGCCCCGTATTTCTACACAATATGTACCCCTTTGAGAGGTTCATGGGAGTCCTAAAGAAATATGTCCGTAACCGCGCTAGGCCAGAAGGAAGCATCTCCATGGGCCATCAAACAGAGGATGTCATCGGGTTTTGTGTTGACTTCATTCCTGGCCTTAAGAAGATAGGTCTCCCTAAATCGCGGTATGAGGGGAGACTGACTGGAAAAGGCACGCTTGGAAGGGACTCAATAATATGCAGGGACGGATATTCTTGGTCTCAAGCACACTACACAGTTCTACAGAACTCTACCTTGGTGACCCCGTATGTCGATGAACACAAGAACAGTCTGCGCTCCAAACACCCGGAGCAGTGCGACGACTGGATTACATGTGAACACATCAGGACTTTTAGCAGTTGGTTGGAAGCACGTATCAGAGGTGACAACACTATTTGTGATGAGCTGTACTTGTTGTCCAGGGGGCCATCTTTGACTGTATTGATTTGGAAAGGATACGAGATAAATGGAAATACATTTTACACGATTGACCAAGATCAAAAGAGCACCAACCAAAACAGCGGTGTCCGCTTTGATGCAACAACCGAGAGGGGAAAGGACACATATTATGGTTACATAGTGGACATATGGGAACTTGACTACGGAGTAGATTTTAAGGTCCCTTTGTTTAAGTGTGAATGGGTCAATCTATCAGGAGGCGGGGTACAGGTAGACCCACAGTACGGAATGACAACAGTGGATCTGAAAAATCTTGGGTACATTGACGAACCGTTCGTCCTAGCCAATGATGTGGCACAGGTTATCTATGTGAAGGACATGTCTACCAGACCGAGAAAGAGAAAAGATAAGGAAGCGAATACATCATACGATGAGCCAAAGCGCCACATAGTTCCTTCAGGAAAAAGGGACATCGTGGGAGTGGAGGACAAGACAGACATGTCTGAAGATTATGAAAAGTTTCATGAAATTCCTCCCTTCAAAGTCAAGGCTGACCCCAGCATCCTGATAAAAGATGAAGATTATCCATGGTTACGGTGCAATAAGCAAATGACACAAGCGAAGAAAAAGTGAAGACTTTCTCCCGCAACTATTATGATGATACCATGCCAACTTTGTAACTGACGAGTATGATACCATTGTCCGTTTTGTACATGCACATGCTATGTGGGTCAATTTATGATATCATGCCAACTTTCAACTTTTTCAGAGTTCATTTGAAATGCTTTAATGTCTTATGGTTCGGCCCTCGTAATAATTAAAAATAGCAACAATAAGTATTTTGTTGTAAGTAGAAACAAAATAAAATAAATAAAAGTGTTTTCAAATTTGAAAACTAATGGCACTAACAGAAAGTTTATAATTTTCCTAAAACTAAAAGCAAAAACAATTAAAAAATAAAGCAAAAAACAAAAGAAAATAAATAATGCAGAAAACAAAAGAAAAAAACCAAAATAAGTATTTTGTTGTAAGTAGAAACAACATAAAATAAATAAAGCAAGAAAGAAAACAAAAAAACAAAAAAAGTGTTTTCAAATTTGAAA
>NC_057795.1:119479280-119545125 GCF_018294505.1 Triticum aestivum | reverse complement strand
CCCCTGCCCCGACCCCGTCACCGTCGCTGCGCACGCCACCCGTCCCCCGACCCCGTCGTCGTCGCCGCGCGTGCCACCCCTTCCCCGACCCCGTCGCCGTCGCCGCGTGCGCCGCCCCTTCCCCAATCCCGTCGCCGTCGCCCCGACCACACACCGCTGCCTTCGGTCCGGCCGCCGGCGCCCTTTCCTCTTATTTTTTTGTGCATTTTATGTATATGTTCTCTGTGTATATATGTATATGTTCTCTGTGTATATATGTTCATATATGCAAAAGTTAGATTTTAGAAAAACTTTATATATGCAAAAATTTATACATATATGTAAGTATATATGTATGTATAGATGTATGTATGTGGATACATGAGGGGGGTCGATATACCCCCTCTCCGATAGCATTTTTGTGCATTTTAGGTTAGTGTATATATATGTTGATGTATATATGCAAAAGATAGATTTTTAGAAAAAATACTATTTTTCTGTTGATGATATGATGATGTTTTTTTTCATATATCCATTTTTTTATATATGTATTATTTTTTTAAGTTGTTAGTAGATATCGATTTTAGGTTAGTGTAGAGGAGAAATTTAAAGTAAAATAAGGAAAAGGAAGAAAAGAGGAAGAAGGAAGAAGGAAGAAAGAAGAAGAAAAAGAATGAGAGGAAAAAGGAAAATAAGAAGACGAAGAAGAGGAGATGAAGAAGAGGAAAAATAAATAAGAAGAGGAAAAAGAAGAAAAAGAAGAGGAGAAGAAGAAAGGAATAGAGGAGAAGAAGAAAAAATAGAAAAAAATTTATATTTTTTCTTCTTCTCCTCTATTCCTTTCTTCTTCTCCTCTTTTTTTTCTTCTTCTTCTTCCTTCTTCCTTCTTCCTCTTTTCTTCCTTTTCCTTAATTATTTTCCTTTCTCGTCGTTGTCGATATAACCCCCTCAAGATAACTTCGACATGAGGGGCGGTCGATATAAATACCCCCTGGCCCTTTCGCTCGACCAAAACTCTCGAGGACATCCAAACCCTAGAGAGAAAACGATGTTGGTCTCCTACCCCCTCCTGCCGCGCCCCTACCCGACAAATTAACTCTCTGAAGCGTTGTTGTGTCGAGGCGACCCCAAACCCTAGAGAAGCAGCGTCGAGGCCACTAACATGAGATGGAGCGGGGAAAGAAAAGGCGTTGAGAGATCGTGCCACGAAGATATCATAGAACGCGGAGGAGGTGACTATAGTGGACAAAGTTGGGGGCTGAAACAAACTGACTCAGGATGTGGACAGGATAGGAGATGTCAGGACGCGTAACAGCAAGATAGACAAGGCTGCCAACGAGGTGACAATAGCGAGTGGGATTAGGAAGAGGGTCACCATCAGAGGCACGAAGCTGAACATATATTTTTCTTGGGAGAGCAGCGTGAGCAAGACGATCCTGAATATATTTTTCTTGGGAGATGTAGAAGCCATCAGAGGTCGAGAATATCTCAATCCCAAGAAAATAGCAAAGTGGACCACGATCAGTCATGAGGAATTGGTCTTGAAGGCGAGCCTTAACAAAGGCAATGTACTCGGAGTCGTCACCAGTGATGATCATGTCATCAACATAGAGAAGAAGAAGAGTCCGACCACAAGAAGACATGTGAACAAACAACACAAGATCATGATCACTGGGCAAGAAACCAGCGGCAGTCACCACAGAGGCAAAGCGCTCAAACCAGGCGCGAGGGGCCTGTTTAAGACCATAGAGGGAGCAACGAAGTCTACATACCATACCGTCAGGAGCATAGTACCCCGGTGGTGGATGCATATAAACCTCCTCACGTAACTCGCCATTGAGAAAAGCGTTCTGGACATCAGGTTGAGAGATGGACCAATGACGAACAGAAGCCACAACAAGAAGAGTGCGGACAGTGGTCATGTGGGCCACATGAGCGAATGTCTCATCATAATTGCGGCCCTGCTCCTGCTGAAAACCACAGGCCACAAGACGAGCTTTGTAACGCTCAAGAGAACCATCGGAGCGAGTCTTGATCTTGTAGACCCACTTGCAGGTGATGGGGCGAACACCGGAAGGGAGAGAAACCAGATCCCATGTGCCAGAATGCTCAAGGGCAGCAAGCTCTTCGGCCATCGCAAGCTTCCATTCAGGCTGAGTCATGGCAGTCCGATAGGAAGTGGGCTCAGCAATAACAGAGAGACCGTACCAATCAGGAGAATAGCGATTAGGTGGAGGGCGAGGCCGAGCACGGAGGTTATGAACCAGGGTAGGCATGAACGGAGGGGTACCAGAGGTGGAAGGCACGTCAGGGGAAGCATCCTCGGGACGAGGGCGACGAGTATAGTGGAGAGGAAATGACGAGAGAGGACGACGGACTGGAGATGATAGTGTAGAGGTGGAGGAAGAGGATGGAGAATATGGTGTCGGTGGTGAATGAGAGTGAATGAGAGTTGTAAGAGAAAGAGGTGAAACATGAGGCACATAGCAAGGTGTATCGGGAAGGAGAAGAAAAGAAATATCGTCCACAGAGAATCTCGAGGAAGATGGATGTGGGTAGTACGAGCGAGACTCATCAAAGGTCACATCATGGGAGATGCGCAAGCGACGACCAACAGGGTCCCAACAGCGACAACCCTTGTGCTCATCACTGTAGCCAAGGAAAACACACTCCACTGACTAAGCAGTCAGTTTGGTGCACTCGCACGGGGCAAGAATGATGTAGCACACACATCCAAACATACGAAGAGCTGAGTAGTCAGGAGAGCGACCAGAGAGACACTCCATAGGAATACCACCCTGCAGAGCAGTCGATGGCTGAATGTTGATGAGATGGGTGGATGCAGAAACAGCCTCAGCCCAAAAATGGGGTGGAAGAGAGGCGGCAATCATGAGCGCACGAGCCATCTCAAGCAGATGATGATGCTTGCGTTTGGCAATGCCATTCTGAGCATGAGCACCAGGACAGGAGAACTGGGCAAGGGTACCCTATTCTGCAAGAAAGCCATGCAACAGCTGGGAGATATACTCTCCAGCGGAGTCAGCATGAAAAGTACGAATACGCGTGGAAAAGTGAGTGTGAACCATGGCAGCAAATCGTTTGTATATAGAGAGAACCTTGCTACGAGATTTCATGAAGTAGAGCCAAGTGTAGCGAGAGAAATCATCAATAAACAAAACATAGTAGCGATGACCACCTTTCGAATCAAAGGGGGCTGGACCCCAGACATCAGAATGAACTAAGTCAAAAGGATGCTGAGATACAGATTGACTGGTAGGATAAGGTAACTGGGTTTGTTTTCCAAGTCTACAACCATTACAGGGTAAAGAAACATCTCCAGATACAGACCCTAATAGGCCCTGACGCACTAAGGAAGACAAGCGAGAGCCACAGATGTGACCAAGGCGCTAGAAGGACGTAGACAAGGAGGCAGCAAGAGCATGAGAGCTGACTGAAGTGGTGGCAGCGGAAGGAACACAAAGCCAGTCAACTTCCCAAAGCCCCTCGGACTCACGGCACCGGGGGCCGGCACCAACCAAAACCTTGGTGTGACGGTCCTGAATGGAGCAAGAATCAGTATCAAGAATGACCCGACAACGAGAATCAGTAAGTTGGGCAGCGGAAAAAAATTCATGGTAAGGCGAGGAACATGTGAAACACTAGAAACAGAAAAAGATGGAGTCAAAAGAATACCACGACTAGCAACATGAAGAGATGTGCCATCGGCAGTAAGAACATTAATAGGAGAATCAAGAGGGCGAAGAGAAGATAACACTGAAGAATCAGAGGACATATGAAAGGAAGCTCCAGAGTCCAGAACCCACGAAGATGTACCTGACGGTGTAGATGCCGGCGGTGATAAAGTGGTGGAAGCAGTCACAACAGCAGCAGAACCTGTCGGTGAAGAACCAGAGGAAGCCAGAAGGTGTTTAAGCCGAACAATGTCCTGGTCAGTGAGTGACGGAGTCGAGGAAGATCTAGGAGTCCCACTGGGAGAGGGGCGCCTCTGGTCTCGCTTCTTCTCATGACAATCAGATTCTGGGTGATCTGGCCGAGAGCAGTAGCCACAGAAGGTGTCACGGCGCGACCAACCCTTCTCAGCATAAGGAGGGCGACCCACCCCCTGAAGGTGTAGGTAGGAGCGGTGGAGCAGTGAGCCGAACAGACGACCCTGGAGCTTGGACGACCAACACTGAAGGAACCACACGTAACCCAGCAGAGCGAAGGCGGGTCTCCTCACAAGAAGCTCAGCAAGCACTTTCGAGATAGGAACACGACCACGAGCAAGCAAGTGAGCATGTCGAGGCTCAAACTCAGAGCGGAGATGAGATAAGAACACATGAACCCTCTAAAACTCCAAGTCAGACCGCGTAGTCTGACCGCAACGGCAAGTGCCACAAACAACGGTCCGCAGTGAGTCAAGCTGACGCCAGATGGCAGAGCACTGTGAGTAGAACTCATCAACAGACGAGTCGCCCTGCTGAAGAGCATGCTCCTGACGCACCACAAAAAGGTATAGAGCATCACCAAAGGGTTGATAGCGCTGACAAAGATAGGACCACATCGCTGCAACAGTGCCGAGAGCCATGAACTCTGAAGCAAACTGAGGGAGAACACTCGCAGTGAGAACAGCAGCAGCTCGAGCATCATCATTGCACCACTAAGTGTAAGCAGACAGATCATCCCGATAGACAGAGAGAGCATCAGAATATGCGGATACCTGCTGATCATAAGCATCAAATGCAACATCATCAAGAGCCTTGGCTGCATCCCGATCAGCCTGAGAAGCATCAGCAGCAAGCACCGGCGGCACCAGCGGAACAAGAGCCACTGGAGCAACTGGGCATGGCGGACAGGGGACCTCGTTAGAGAGAACACCCCACAGCAGAAGTCCGCGCATGTGGATATGCATAAAATCAACAAACTCAGCATAATTGGTGCCATCAAAGATCACTGAGCACCGAGGAACAGCCACATAGCCAGACGAAGACATGCTGATTTGCTTCTCTGCCTCTCTTTTTTTTGGACAAGTCAACGTCAAAGGGCAAACAGCCCGAGCCCCAGCCAGAGAACCGGAGTGCCACAGCCAGGCCGAGTGAGAGAGCCAGCCGAGCCCAGGCCAGATCCAAGGCGAGGAGCGGCAGAGGCACTGCAAAGGAGGCAGCCACGCAGTAGGGCGACAGCTCATGGGCGCGGGCACGCGAGCGCCTCTGCCCTGACTCGAGGCAGAGCAACGACGGCGGCTGACGGGAGCTGGAGGGGTGGTGCGGCGGCTTGAGGCGGGGCTCCGGCAGCTTTGGCATGGTCCAGCAAGCCGGGGACGGCCAGATCCGGCCACTAGACACCGGTTCCCGACCTTCCTTGCAGCGGGCAGGCCGGAAAATAGCCGGATCCATCAGGAGGAGGCCGGGCAGAGCGAAGAGCAAGGGCGGCCGGCCGGGAAGAGGCGGCCGTGACCGGGCTGGAGCGGCGGGATCCGGATCCGCGATGGGGAGGGCTGGACGGAGCTGCTTGCCTGGAGCGCCGGCCAGGCAGGAGACGCTGGATCGGGAGAGGGGACTAGCACGGAGTTGCGGCGTGCGGGAGAGAGGGGAACCTAACATCTGATACCATGTTTTTTTTGAAACTTTGGCCTCTTTATTAGATCAAGTAACCGTTACATCATCCACCAGCCACCGTACGATAGATTCCGGTGGTTCCTCAACCCACAAACCGGGTGGATTAAAAACCGCCAGCCTAGCTAGTTCATGAGAAACACAGTTTGCATCTCTAGGACACTGAATGAAAGAAACCGAAGTATAACCTATTGATAAGACCATACAATCTGCATAAATTGTCGCCGCTCCTGTTGCAGCGAAGCCACCCGAGTTCATTATATCGATCACCTCCAGACAATCCGCCTCCACTATCAGCTTGTTTACTCCCAATTGTTGCGCTAGTAGGAGGCCATGCCTCAACGCATATGCTTCTGCTGCTGCTGCATCGGAGACATGCTCCAGCTTGTCGTTGGAGGCTGCTAAGAATCCCCCTTTGTCATCCCTGAACATATGATACCATGTTGGATAAACAACAACTAAGCTTTACTGAGGGCCAAAGACCATTACATATACATGTGAGGTAAAATGCATGAAACCCCTTATATAATGGGGATATATACCGAAAAGAGACTACACACATCTAACAAGAGCCACGGTGGGAATAGATGCATTGTTGCTAGTCCATGTGATCAAGTCGTCCAGATATGACCTCTCTTTCAATGGGGTTCTTTTTAGGGAAATAAAAGCCTTTGCTTCTCTTTATTTTAGTCATTTTCAAGTTGAGTACTGCCCTCGGGCGTGTAATACAGTTGCAGACGCTCTTGTGTTGTTTGGGTCAATGATGGAGCTTGCACCTCCAGCCGTATGACCAGGTTACGCCCCTACCTTTGCCCAGCCCTTTGTAGCTAGTGATTCTGCTTGGCACGTTGGTTGATGGGACGACTTGGTCACTAGACTGGGAGGGAGAATGGTGACCTTGGGCACGGCAATCTCGTGGAGCTTAACTGCATCCGTAAATTTTTCCGTTAAGTCCTTGTATGCTATGCTTACCGAGGGATTGGTGCTGGACATAGCTGGGGGGACTGTGGAAGGCAAGGATCCTGCTTAAGACGAATATCTTCCTTTGGCAAATGTTCCGCAATCGCCTCCTCACTCCTGATAACGTGGCCAAACGAAACGGCCCATCCAATGGGTCCTTTGCAGTGTGCGGACTTGGGGAGGACGCTGACCACGTCTTCTTTCGGTGCCATTTGGCTCGCTTTACCTCGAGTGCCGTAAGAGAGGATTTTGGCAAGAATTGGAATCCCCTCGTCAGGGGCTGACCTTCTCGCCTTTCTTCGGGCACAACAGGGCACATTTGCTAGGATCATGTGGCGTAGCGTTTGGGCGTTGCTATGGTCATTATGGACTGTCCAAGAAGAAATTCTCTTCTCACCCAGTTGACGTCATTTTTAAATGTCACCTCTTCTTACAGATTTGGACATCATTAGGGAAACAACGAGACTCTAAGCTCATGCAGGAGGTCATGGAGCTGATCAGGTGCATTCGGATTTCTTCACGGCAAGACTCTTCGCACACCTGAGCCTATTTTGTGGGACTTGGAGCTAGATTTGGTGGCCTGGACCTTTGGGTTGTCATAGTTGTATCTTTGTTTGGTTCAGTTCCCGTGGACCTATATTGCTCTATATTCAGTACCTTTGTATGATGTTATGGTTTAATTTTGTTGGATGCTGCCTTGGTTGGCTTTATTAATTTAAAACCGAACGCATGTTGCATCTTATTCTAAATAAAAAAGTACTATTCAAATTAAAAAAGAAAAGAAAACTAAGACCTTGTGAGCATATGTTACAGCCGTAGACATGCATTATATGGATTGGAGGTGCACCTTTCTTTCGGGAAAACAGATAAGCAATTCTGCTGACATTTTTACTGAAATTTCAAGGATTTTCGTAATCCTGGTTCGTACCAAAGTCCAAAATATATATTTTCATTATCAGTTCTGTATATCTGAACCCGAGCATAATTTGAGCAGATTTGAAAATTTGAAGTCAGAACTGATTGGTTAAACTGTTGCAGTCCCCGCCCCCGGCACTTTTTTTTAAATGTGACCCGCAAGATGGCAATTTTGTTTGCATAAAGAAAAAAAACACCCAGGCCCAGTCCAGCCCAACAAGCTGAGCAGGAATGTGATGGCGCTTGTGCCGCAGACGCCGCGTTTCGTTTCCGATCCCAGCCGCCGCACCACATGTGCCATCGTGAAACCAAAACCCCACCCAAATTCCCCGCTCCTGCCTCAAATCTCCGTCTCTCTACTCACCGGACATGAAGGAGACAGCGGCGGCGCGACCTGCCGTCGAGAAGAATGAGGCGGTTGCGGCGACGCCCGCACGCAAGAGGCGCGCATCCGACGAAGCGTCTGGGTCCAGGTCCAGGTCCAGGTCACACAAACTGGCACGTGATTGCGGCTGCGACGGCGATCTCATCAACAATCTTCCGGATGTTATCCTCGCCACCATCGTCTCCCTCCTCCCCACCAAGTACGGCGTCCGCTCGCAGGCCGTCGCCCGTAGATGGCGTCCTCTCTGGCGCTCAGCGCCTCTCAACCTCGACGCCTCCTACGACCTTTGCTCCAACGACTTCGGGCGCTTCTCCCTCGTCTCCAGGATCCTCTGCGATCACCCTGGCCCGGCCCGCCGCTTCGCGTTCGACCGCATCCACCTCCACAGAGAGGAAAAAAGGTACGCCGAGGAAGCCGCTCAGCTCGAGAGCTGGTTCAACTCCCCGCTCCTGGACAACCTCCAGGAACTCGATATCGTCTTCTCGCTCTTGGAATATTTGTGTGGGCAGTCTGAGAAGGAGAAGCGCTATCCGCTGCCACCGTCGGTGTTGCGCTTAGCACCAACCCTCCAATTGGCCAGGATTGGCTCCTGTGATTTTCCAACGGAGATTTCACCAGCGCTGAATTTCCCCCTCCTCAGGCAGCTCGACCTACGGTGCGTTTCCATCTCCGAGGATGTCTTCTCCGGGGTGCTCTCTGGCTGCCATGTCTTGGAGAACTTATACTTGTCGGAGATTCGTGATGTAGGTTGCCTCCGCATATGCTCGCCAACTCTCAGGATCATCGTCATCTCTTGTTTGTTTGAAGACAACGGAGAATTGGTCATTATGGAGGCCCCTCGCCTTGAAAGATTGTTGTTACGTTAGCCAGGCACAGGTAGTGAGATTATCCGGGTTGTTAGCGCACCTAAACTGCAGATGTTGGGCCTTTTGTCTCCCTGCATCTCAGAAATTGAAATTGCTAATATAGTCTTCCAGGTAATAGCTGCATCAGTCTCTAGGATTTTACATGAAATTCTCACTTTGAGAAGCTTTTTCAAAACCCCGTTGTTTTCTTCAGGGATTGATCCCATCCATCTCGGAAAACTCAATAAGCACCGTAAAGGTTTTGGCTCTCAAGTTTTCTGGCCCTGCTTTGGGTGCAGTTCTCAACATCCTTAGATGCTTTCCCTGCTTGGAAAAGCTGTATGTCATTGTAAGTATTCATCTTTCTTTGTTATAAATTTCATAATGAGTATTTGATTCTCATCTAATAAACTCTAGTTTGTAATTACTTTAACATATGTTTGTTATGTTCTTTCCCAGTGGGATGAATATGTAAAGGCAGAGATAAAAAATGTGCGTGAGTATGACCCACTAGATCCAATCAAATGCCTTGAGAACCATCTCAAAGTATTGGTATTGAAGAATTACAAAGGTGGTGAGGAAGATGTTGGCTTTGCCAAGTTCTTTGTTTTGAATGCAAAAGTGCTAAAGGAAATCAAATTTGGAGTTTGTAAGAAAATTGACATCGACAAGAAATGGATGACTGATCAACTCATGCTGCTAGAAGTGGAAACAAGACCTTCACCTGACACTGTATTCAAATATAGAAGTGGTTCTTCTTGTTGGGACACTTATTTGGATACCGAGGACTTATCCGTTGCCGACCCTTTCAGCTGTTGTTTTTTAGACGGGTAGATACTCTTTCAGAAGCATATCTGTGATCTGTCAATGGCGTATCTCCTTGGTTGCTTCGTTCGCAAATTATGTACCTAATGGTTGTGCTGTCTTCCGTCTGGAAGGGAAGATCGTGGATGCAGCCTAGTTAATTCTAAGTATCAGTCAACAGGGCATGATTATGTTTGAATTTGCTAGTTCCAATCGACGCTTCATGCTTGTTTTGAAAACTGAACTATCCTTTCTTTTTTACCAGAATGTATGTGATTTATTTTTACTGCGAGTTAATGACTGTGCAAAGTAAACCTAGTACTATTACTATGTTACTTTATATTGCCATTGCAACCTTGGTCCCCGTTGATACAATTCATCTAGTGTTTACAGTATGTGCATTCACTGACAATCATATATTCTTATTTCCTTGTTTGATCTCACGCATGAATGTTATATTTCTGGACACTGTAATGACAGTGTGCAACTTCTTGCATGTGTAGAATAAATCACATTTCTCTTAAAATTCCAGAAGTTGTCTTTACATTTGAAGTTGGAAAAATCCCAGTGTTTTCCTACCCAAGGGATGGGGATGCCTACCAAAACCATAAATCAGGGAGATAATTTTCATGGTATTTCTGCTCGGTCCGGTTTTCCTTTCGTGGCATTGTTTGCATATAATGAGTTGCAAAATAATTATTAGTCGTCTCTACTGGTAAGTGTATATATCCCAGTTTCATAGAAAGTCAGTAGAATTTATTGCCTTTGTACTTCTCTTTGTCGAAAAAGGCTTTCACCCCGCTTTATATTATAAAGCCAACCGCACAACAAGCATCCAACAAGGTCCAACACAAAGCCACGCACACACACACGGAAGTCCACAGGAACAAATAGTACATGAAAGGGTCAATGCTGAGGGCACAACACAACAAGCCCTAAACCCAAAACACACACGCCACAGAGCCGCCAGGCGTTCTAGTCAGGCTCAGGTGGGGGAGGCGGTAGCGGGGGAGCCACGCGGAGAGACGGAGATTTGAGGTAGGAGCGGGGAATTTGGGTGGGGTTTTGGTTTCATGATGGCACATGTGGTGCGGCGGCTGGGATCGGAAACGAAACGCGGCGTCTGCGGCACAAGCGCCATCACATTCCTGCTCAGCTTGTTGGGCTCAGCATTGACAATATGTTTTTCATCCCGCGTTTTAGGTATAGAAACTTCCAAATTAAGTTTTTCATCATAAGATTGCATCAAGGCATCAACAATATGTTTGGTAAAAGCTTTGTTTTGACTATAAGCATGTGGAGAATTAACAACGGATTGCAACAAGGAAATACAACCTTTTAAAGAGCAATTATCATAGTCAAATTCCTTGAAATCCGAGATAGTGTGTTCAACATTATTAGAAGTTGAGGATTCTCCAATCTCACTTTTACCAAATTTAGCATCAAGATCTAAAGACTCTGAATTCTTGGGACGCCTTCTAGGCAAAGTTGATTCATCATCAGTCCCAAAATCATCAAAATTCATATTGCAAAACATAGATCTAATAGGAGACGCATCAATAACTTTAAGATCCTCATCATTATTTTCACGTAATTTTTCTGGTTTAGCGGCCATCTTATTGACTAAGGTGGCTTGCTTGTTAGAAATTTTGGCTATAGCATTTTTAAGCCGGGTAATTTGAGCGTTAACACCATAGAATTCTTTATTCATATCATCAAGCTCTTTGTTCATAAACGCCAAAAAACTTTTTTGTTACTTAAGCTCTTTTCTATAGAAATTATTATGCTCAAATTGCAAATTCATAAAGCTTCTAATATTCGATTCAATCTCATCCATCCTTCTGAGAAGGTGGTCAGGACCTTTAGGCAAAGCCATAAGGACAAACATGCACACAAGCAAGCAGAAAAATGGCAAGCGAAAAAGAGAGAAGGAGATTGGGAAAGAGAGGGCGAATAAAACGACAAGGGTGAAGTGGGGGAGAGGAAAACGAGAGGCAATTGACAAATAATGTAAATGCGAGGGAGATGGGTTTGTGATGGGTACTTGGTATCTCTTGACTTGAGCGAAGACCTCCCCGGCAACGGCGCCAGAAATCCTTCTTGCTACGTCTTGAGCTAGCGTTGGTTTTCTCCGAAGAAGAGAGGGTGATGCAGCAAGTGTAGCATAAGTATTTCCCTCGGTTTTGAGAACCAAGGTATCAATTCAGTAGGAGGCTCCTCAAAAGTTACACGCACCTACACAAACAAACTGAGAACTCCCAACCAACGCAATAAAGGGGTTGTCAATCTCTTCACGGCCACTTGCGAAAGTGAGATCTAATAGAGATAGTATGATAAGATAAATATATTTTTGGTATTTTATAATATAGATGCAAAAAGTAAAGATGCAAATAAAAGTAGATTGAAAGCAAATATGATAAGAGATAGACCCGGGGGCCATAGGTTTCACTAGTGGCTTCTCTCAAGATAGCATAAGTGTTACGGTGGGTGAACAAATTACTGTCGAGCAATTGATAGAAAAGCGCATAGTTATGAGATTATCTAGGCATGATCATGTATATAGGCATCACGTCCATAACAAGTAGACCGACTCCTGCCTGCAACTACTACTATTACTCCACACATCGACCGACTCCTGCCTGCATCTAGAGTATTAAGTTCATAAGAACAGAGTAACACATTAAGCAAGATGACATGATGTAGAGGGATAAACTCATGTAATATGATATAAACCCCATCTTGTTATCCTCGATGGCAACAATACACTACGTGTCTTACAACCCTTTCTGTCACTGGGTAAGAACACCACAAGATTGAACCCAAAGTTAAGCACTTCTCCCATGGCAAGAAAGATCAATCTAGTAAGCCAAACCAAACTGATAATTCGAAGAGACTTGCAAAGATAACTCAATCATACATAAAAGAATTCAGAGAAGATTCAAATATTATTCATCGATAAACTTGATCATAAACCCACAATTCATCGGATCTTGACAAAGACACCGCAAAAAGAGCTTACTAAGCCATATTCCTTGCGGAAAACATGTGGCAGTACAGGAATGGAAATGAATGGGAATGTGATTTGATTCACGATAACACTGAAGTCAAATAGACTGGCGTAAGACTGGCATGCCACAACACTGCCATCTTACCCATCCTCATGCCATCACATGGCCATGCAAATATGTATCCAACAACATATAGCTTTCCAAAACTTACTTTCCACTTCTGTGCATGAAATATAACATTCAAGGAAATGTTCATAAACATGCCATGAAACTCCTAAATGCAAACATGCAACAAACACTCATCATATCAAGAGTTCAAACATGCTTGCCTGGTTCGGAGTAGTCGGAGTCTAACTGAGTGAAGTTTGCGGCTCCGTCACCTCCTCCGGTATCTACGATATAAGAAAATACGCACGTAACGTAAATACCGCGAGGTGCACAAAAAGTAATCCAAATAATTTTCAAATAAATCTGATAAAAAACTAGACAAAAGTTTAAAGAGAACAGAAAAAGAATCAAACAAAAATCCTTTTCTGTTTAAAAGTTATAAGGGTTTTGATTCAGGGACCTTTCTGTAATGAAACAGAAAACTCTCAGGGGGTTCTGCTGAAAAGTCCAGAAAACGATTCGTTTAAAAGAAAAGAATGAGAGACTAACAGGCGGGTCCCACCCGTCAGGTTTGAATATTCAAATGAGGGAGACGGGGCTCGACGGCGCCCGGGAGCTGCGGTGGTCGCCGACGGTGATCCACGGCGAGGCAGGGGGATCGGGTGGTACCTCCGTGTTCAGTACGTCCTTCCGCGTCGGTGGGTGGTGGTGGTGGTCGCCGGCGAGCACTGTGTCGACGGCGGACCTTGCTCCGGCGGACGGTGGTTCGGGTAGTCGTGGACCTCGCCGGAGAGAGCTGCTGGGGTCAAATTGGAGTGGGGGTTAGTCTCCTAGAAGTGTCATGAGGCTACGGGCAAGTTTAGGGCGGTGGAGGAGTTCTCACCGGAGAGAACGTTGCCGGAGCTCGAGGCGGACGGAGGTGGCCGGAGTGGAGGAAGAAGGGCCCCTTGAGGATCTTCCAGTGGCTAGGCGGGGTCTGGTGAGGTGGTGGAGATGTGCGGGATGAGGGTTCCATGGCCCTGGAATAAAGCCCGTCATCTGGTCAGGGGGCATGGGTGTTTCCGGTTGGGACCGAGAGGGGGGCACCCCTTAGAGCACGCGTATAGAAATTTGACCCCATGCTATTCGAGGTTGTGACCTCCCCGTCTCAAAGTTTTTCTTGGACGTTGTCTAGGGTGATTCCTGGCATCGTGAGGTGGAATGGGTGTGTACTGGTTAAATGTGTTTCTACCGAAATACCATAAACGGAACTAGTCCTTCGTGACTACGGAAATCCGTTGGCTATGGTCAGATAGTACAAACTCTGCAGAGTCACAAATCCTTTAAATCATCTTGTACATGTCCAAGTACTGTGTTCATCTTATCTTGTCAGATATCAGCCTCAGTGACAAAACCCGGTGGACTACATGAGTTTTAAATCCGGTTAAAAGTTTATTCTTGTGGATGGACTAACCCGTTATTTACCTTTGTTATAAGCCCTTTCTGTGATGTCGCTCAGACGTCCGACTGTGGCATTTCTTTTATAAGCCCTTTCTGTGATGTCGCTCAGACGTCCGACTGTGGCATTTCTTTTATAAGCTCTTTCTGTGATGTCGCTCAGACGTCCGACTGTGGCATTTCTTTTATAATCCCTTTCTGTGATGTCGCTCAGACGTCCGACTATGTCATTTTTTTATAAGCCCTTTCTGTGATGTCACTCAGACATCTGACTGTGGCATTTCTTTTACAAGCCCTTTCTGCGATGTTGCTCAGACGTCCGACTGTGGCATTTCTTTCATAAGCCCTTTATGTGGTGTCTCTTAGACGCCCGATTGCGGCATGAGCTTTATTTGTTTACCTTTCGAGGCGTCGCTCCAGACACCCGATCGGTTTTCAGTTATTTGTTTTAGTTTTCTAGTCATGCAAAAATTTTATTATTGGAATGAGCATCATTATTTTGCTCATGACGCATTCATGCATGCATTTGTTATATCTTTTGTCTGAACTGTCTTGCGAGTACTTTCAAAGTACTCACCTGGCTTGTTGATTTGGCCAGATGTTGATGAAGGCGATCTCATGGATGAAGAGTTCGATAGCGAGTCCGATGCCTAGAGGAGTCCCAGTCAGTCCCGTGCGATCATGCATTTGGTCACTGTATTATATCCGCTTCCGCCACCCCAGAAATAAATCCATCGAGCCTCACATCGACGCTCGAAGAGCTGCCAGTTAGGAGTCAAGTTATCCACCATCACTTTTTATCTCGAGCTAGTAGCATGTCACCACACCCCGGTGTCATAACCGCCCTTATGTAAGATATTGGTGAGTTTGTAATAAATTGTTGAGCAGCCTCAGCTCAACCCTGTAATATATTTAATGCTACTGGTCCTCTGTTTATCAAGTATTTGTCTACCAGTGAGGATAACTTTTCCTATACTGGGATCTAAAGATCGATTTTCTCAATAAGCATTTTATTGAAAAACCGGTCGTGACAAACTTAGAGTTTAAAATTTTGCCTGCAAGAATATTTCTGTTGATTCCAGAACCTTTCTTTTTACATTAATGAGTATCTACCCAAGTGGATCCTTCCAAACATATTGAACTTCTATGCTCTCTCATTAAAACTTTTCTTAATCAGTGGAATTATTTATTAAATTATTTCACCCTGAGCTATATTCCTTAAAATGACATGTTTTAAGTTTTGGAGCTCTTTTTGAACTACAAACAGTTGATAAATTTAACTAAAAATCCAACCAAAATTTGGAGATGTCATGTGATGTCTCTAAATCATTTTTGTGCAATAATATATTTATTTTATTGCATATTATGAGTTTTGCACCTATTTTTCAAATCTGGTCCAGTGGGCATTTTTGCACTATAGCCTAATTAAATATTTCCCTAGAGCCTCCACCAAAATTATGGGATGTCAGTGGTAGCATGCCATCCAACTTTATGCAAAAACATAGTGTTGTCCTTTGGAAAAATTGAGTGAGTTAACCTCTTTTTCATTCTGGACCAGACTTGTGTTTTCTACTGCAACCCCATTCTTTCTTGCTCAAGTGACCTTGTGCTTTCTCATGCTTGTAGTCAACCCTGCAAACCCCTAAGTCCAGGAGTATGCACTCTTTGGAATACTTTTGGTCCATGTAATGATGCCACTTACTCCCTGTCCAGAATTGTAGTTTTGCAAAACTTGCACTAGCAAGTTTCTCCTTTTGGCAAACTAACCTCACCACCCCCTCTTTCTTCTAAAGAGACCCCACTCTGGGAGATTTGGCCACTCCAAGAAGTTCCTAGGTGCCTTTGGCATTTTGTCAAACACCCTGAGTGCATATCCAGATTTGGCATGACTTCAAGTTTACTTTGTGAACTTGAGCCCCTGACCTATCCAGCATGTCCCATGGATTTGCCCTAGCCTATAACCCCACTCTGCTAACCCTCTTGTGGTTTGGAACCCCCTAGCATGCCATAGCATTTTGTCGAGCACGTCCCGTGCGTGCTTTGGGTTTGGCACGCACGTGCGCCCGAGCCGCCGCGTCACGCCCCGCACTCACTCCAGTCCGTGACCGACCGCAGCCAGCACGCCGTGTCCCCTGCTGCACCCCCAAGCCCCGCAGCTCTCGCCACGTCTCCGGCAGGCCAACAACTAGCCGCCACTGCCGCCCGACAGCTCCTCCTCTGGCCAGCGCCGCCCAAGCCACCTCCGCTCGCCAGCTCGCCCTTGGAGCAGTAGCCGCTCATCCGCTAGCTCCCGCCGCCATCCCCAGCCTTGCCATGATGCCCTACAGCTACAGAAGACGGTCGTCGGCGACCTTATCCGCGGCCGCCGCTGAACTGCCTCGACTCGCCTATTTAAGGAAGCCCCGAGCCGTTCCCGCACTCAGGCAACCTCAGGCCACCCCAATGGCGCTTCCCTAGCTCGCAATCGACCCGGGGAGGTTTTCTTCCCCGTCTCCGGCAACTCCTGCGGCCGCCACCGCCCCGACCATTCCGGCACCACTAGGACCTCCCCCTCTCCACTCTCTCCACCAGAAGCCCTCTTTTCCTCCTGTGAACCTTTCCCCCTACTCGATTTTGATCGGGAACCACCGCAGCCCAAAAAGCACCTTGCTCCCGAGGCCTCCTCCGCCGCGAAGCTCGCCGTCGGCGACTCCCTCCACCCCCGCCGACCCAACGACCACCGAGAGGACCGCCCCAGTCTTGCGGATCCATCTCGACTCTCTGGAGCCCGCGGGGAGCAGCCATTCGCTGGCGTTGATCACCGTCGCCTCGCCTCCGTTCAAGCGAAGGAAGAGGAGGGAGGGATGGACTGGTCAAACCTGACCAGTGGGCCCCCTGGACCCACTGTCAGTGACCCCGTCCTAGTCCACGTGGGTTTAAGTGGAAGCGCGTTTCCAGAATACGCCTTTGACGTGTACGTAAATATTCGAAACGTTTTCTTTCTATTTTATTTTAAATAACAAATTTTTGAGCAAACTTTGACCGGCTATAACTTTTTAAATACAACTCCAAATAGATTAATTCTTTTTCCTACCTCTCTCAAATATTGTCTAGTTTATTTTAAGATTTATTTGAAAAAAATTTCAAAACAACTTTTTGTGCTGTTTTGATTTTGTGTGTTAATTCATATGTATTCTTTTAAATAGGATTTTTGAAGACTTCAAGACGTTTTGGAATGCACCCTGCCTTCCCATGACCTGAAGGCAAGCATCCTGAACCCTGGTGTAATTTTTGTGTGTGTTGTTTGACTCGGTGACCACAACACCCCGACGCATGCATGCATCATTTTATGTGAGGATGTGACCCTATTCATGAGTGCATGTTAATGAATTTCATGCAAATGGAGTTGATATGGTTGTGATGGAAATCACCGTCATATGCCTTTCATGCATACCGGGAGGAAAGCCGAGAAGGCCTCTGTCTCGGGTAGACACGGTCTTGTTCCTAGTCCTCCGTCGAGACGGTCGTGTCCGGTATGGCATGAGGGGGTATGTCACGTGGTGTTTCTATCTGTCGGTTGAAGTATATGCATTGTTATGCTAATCTTGCAGAGAATATTACGACCTCTTGAGTCGACCGTAGATCAAGTCTTGTGCCAGTAACCCCCATACTTGCTTCGTACTACCACTCGTCTCTACAACAAGTAGGATACGGTTCAGTAAGTTGTCAACCCCTTTCCTAGCACACACCGTACAGAGAGGCCATGGTGGAAGATACCGGAGGCATCCGGTAGTCATGCCACCAGGTCCGGGAGCATGGGTGTTTCGGTTGTAGCCGAAGGGGGTAGCTCCCCAGTTTGCGCGCGGTATAAATTTTGTGATCCCATGTTACGTTGAGGTTGTAGCCTCCCCAATTAGAGTTTTGCTTGACAGGTGTCGTGGGTGATTCCAGACACATGTGAGATAAGCTGGTGTGTGCAAGTTAGGTGTGTTTCCAACTAAAAGATCGTAGACGGAATTAGTCCCGGTGGACTAAAGGAATCCGTTACTCGTGGGTAAAGAGTACACCCTCTGCAGAGATTAAACCTATTCGAATAGCCGTGTCCATGGTTAAGGATTACAGTCTGGGATGGGTCAAGTGTCGGTCTTAGTGTCGGTCTTCGGAGGTGAAATTGTTAAACCATAATAAGAGAGGGGGAGAACATCGTATTGAGATCCAAAAAGAGAGAAGAAGCCATCTAGCTAATAACTATGGACCCGTAGGTCTGTGGTAAACTACTCACAACCAATCAGAGGGGCAAGGATATTGATGTAGAAGCCCTCCGTGGTCGATTCCCCCTCCGACAGAGTGCCGACGAAGGCTCCAAGATGAGATCTCGCGGATACAGAAGGTTACGGCGGTGGAAACTGTGTTTCGTGGTGCCCTGGATGTTTTCGGGGTACGTAGGTATATATAGGAGGAAGAAGTACGTCGGTGGCTGCTCGAGGGGCCCACGAGACAGGGGGGGGCGCCCTACAGGGGGGCGCGACCCCTTATCTCGTGGTGTCCTCGGAAGCTTCTTGACTTGCACTCCAAGCTCTCCGGATCATGTTCGTTCCAAAAATCACGCTCCCGAAGGTTTCATTCCGTTTGGACTCCGTTTGATATTCCTTTTCTTCGAAATACTGAAATAGGCAAAAGAACAGCAATATGGGCTGGGCCTCCGGTTAGTAGGTTAGTCCCAAAAATGATATAAAAGTGTAAAATAAAGCCCATAAACATCCAAAAGGGGTAATATAATAGCATGGAACAATCAAAAATTATAGATACGTTGGAGACGTATCAGTGGTTGAGGTCTCATTCCATCGTACGGCCTGGATGGGATGGAAGCTGACCTGTGGCTGGGTTGCCGTGGACGCCACGGGTGGGGTTGGCTTGTTGGGGAAGCCTTGGTTGCGCCGGGTTGAGCTGTCTTGCGCCAGTCGCTGCGGCCGGGTCGACGTACCTTGCTAGGTCAGAGAGCTTGGCTGGGTTGCGGGCCTTGCCGGGTTGAGCGACCCGGCCAGGCGCGTGCCGGTTCGCAGGGCGATGACGGCCCCGTTGTTTTTGAAAAGGATCCGGGTTCTGTTTCCTGCCCGGGGTTCATCCCCCCGACACATATCATGTGGCGAATAAAAATATAGCTCCAAGTAAAATTACCAATGAACAAAGACGAAAGAGGGGATGCCTTCTGGGGGCATCCCCAAACTTAGGCTTTTGGATACTCTTGAATATCTTGGGGTGCCATGGGCATCCAAGCTTAGACTTTTGCCATTCCTTATTCCATAGTCCATCAAATCTTTACCCAAAACTTGAAAACTTCACAACACAAAACTCAACAGGAAATCTCATAAGTTCCGTTAGTGAAAGAAAGCAAAACCACCACATAAGGTACTTTAATGAACTCATTCTTTATTTATTTTGGTTTTAAACCTACTGTATTCCAAGTTCTCTATGGTTCATACCACTTAATACTAGCCATAGATGCATCAAAATAAGCAACCAACACACGAAAGGCAGAATCTGTCAAAAACAGAACAGTCGGTAGCAATCTGTAACTAACGCAAACTTCTCGAAATCTAAAATCCTACCAAAATAGGACGTCCTGGAAAATTTGTTTGTTGATCAGAAGCAAAAAGAATCAATGCAAAAGCACCTTTTTGTGATTTATTGAATTTTTTCTCGTGAGCGCAAAGTTTCTGTTTTCAGCAAAATCAAATTAACTATCATCATAGGTTATGCTATATGTTCTACTTGGCACAAACACTAATTAAAGCATGAAAACACATCTAAAAAGAAAGTAGATGCAAAATTTATTACTAAACAGAAACAAAAACAAAAAACACAAATAAAATTGGGTTGCCTCCCCACTAGCGCTATCGTTTAACGCCCCTAGCTAGGCATAAAAGCGAAGATAGATCTAAGTGGTGCCAACTTTGGCACTTGATTCATAGGTAGCTCGCATGATAGATTCATAAGGTAATTTGACTTCCTTTCTTGGAAAGTGCTCCATGCCTTTCTTTAATGGAAATTGGAATCTAATATTCCCTTCCTTCATATCAATAATCACACCAATCATTCTAAGGAAAGGTCCACCAAGAATAATAGGGCAAGAAAGATTGCAATCTATATCAAAAACGATAAAATCTACGCGCACCAAATTTCTATTTGCAACAATGAGAACACCATTGATCCTTCCCATTGGCTTTTTAATGATGGAATCCGCAAGGTGCAAATTTAAAGAGCAATCATCAAGATCATAGAAACCTAGAATATCACATAAAGTTTTCGGAATTGTTGAAACACTGGCACCCAAATCACACAAAGAAAAACACTCATGATCTTTAATTGTAATATTTATAGTAGGTCTCATCGTTAAGTTTTCTAGGTATAGAAACTTCCAAATTAAGTTTTTCATCAAAAGATTGCATCAAGGCATCAACGATATGTTTGGTAAAAGCTTTATTTTGACTATAAGCATGAGGAGAATTAACAACGGATTGCAACAAGGAAATACAACTTTCTAAAGAACCATTATCATAATCAAATTCCTTGAAATATGAGATAGTGGGTTCAATACTATTTAAAGTCACGAGCTCTCCAATCCCACTTTTACCAAATTTAGCATCAAGATCTAAAAACTCTGAATTCTTGGGACGCCTTCTAAATAAAGTTGACTCATCTCCAGTCCCATTATTATCAAGATTCATATTGAAAACAAAGATCTAATAGGAGACACATCAATAACTTTAAGATCTTCATCATTATTTTCATGGAAACTAGAAGAACACGCCTTTACAAAGCAATCTTTCTTAGCACGCAATCTAGCGGTTCTTTCCTTGCACTCATCAATGGAAATTCTCATGGCTTTGAGAGACTCATTGATATCATGCTTAGGAGGAGTAGATCTAAGTTTAAGAGAATCAACATCAAGCGAAAGTCTATCAACGTTCCTAGCCAAATCATCAACTTTGAGCAATTTTTCTTCAAGCAATGCATTAAAATTCTTTTGAGAAATCATAAATTCTTTCACACTATTCTAAAAATCATAGGACATCTTATTAAAATTACCATAAGAATTATTGTAGGAATTTCCATAGTTATTGGAGGAATTACTAGGGAACGATCTAGAATTAAAGTTTCCTCTATAAGCATTGTTTCCAAAACTATTCCTACCAACAAAATTCATATCCATAGATTCATTACTATTGTCAATCAAAGTAGACAAAGGCATATCATTGGGATCAAGAGGAGTATTTTTAGTTGCAAACAACTTCGTAAGTTCATCCATCTTTCCAGTCAAAACATTGATTTCTTCTATAGCATGCACTTTTTTACTAGAAGATCTTTTGGTGTGCCATTGAGAATAATTAGCCATAATATTATCAAGAAGGTTTGTAGCATCTCCTAACGTGATTTCCATAAACGTGCCTCCCGTGGCCGAATCTAAAATATTTCTAGAAGCAAAGTTCAAACCGGCATAAAAAAATTGTATGATCATCCATAAATTCAAACCATGAGTAGGGCAATTGCGAATCATCAATTTCATTCTTTCCCAAGATTAGGCAATATGCTCATGATCGAATTGTTTAAAATTCATAATATCGTTCCTAAGAGTGATGATCTTAGCGGGAGGAAAATACTTAGAGATAAAAGCATCTTTGCACTTGTTCCAAGAATCAATACTATTCTTAGGCAAAGACGAAAACCAAACTTTAGCATGATCTCTAAGTGAAAACAGAAATAACTTCAATTTAACAATATCATTACCCGTATCTTTCTTGTTTTGCATATCACACAAATCAACAAAGTTGTTTAGATGAGTAGCGACATCTTCAATAGGAAGGCCGGCGAATTGATCTTTCATAACAAGATTCAGCAAAGCAGTATTGATTTCACAAGACTCAACGTCATTAAGAGGAGCCATCGGAGTACTAAGGAAATCATTATTATTGGTATTGGAGAAATCACAAAATTTGGTATTATCTTGCGCCATGGCAACAAGTAATCCAACACACAAGCAAAAAGAAAAAGGCACGCGAAAAAGAGAGACAGAGATTGGGAAAGAGAGGGCAAATAAAACGGCAAGGGTGAAGTGGGGGAGAGGAAAACGAGAGGCAAATGGCAAAAATTGTAAATGCAAGGGAGATGAGTTTGTGATGGGTACTTGGTATGTATTGACTTGAGCGAAGACCTCCCCGGCAACGGCGCCAGAAATCCTTCTTGCTACGTCTTGAGCTTGCATTGATCCTTGAAGAGGAAAGGGTGATGCAGCAAAGTAGCGTAAGTATACCCCTCAGTTTTTGAGAACCAAGGTATCAATCCAGGTGGAGGCTCCTCAAAAGTCCCACGCACCTACACAAACAAACAAAGAGCTCGCAACCAACGCAATAAAGGGGTTGTCAATCCCTTCACGGCCACTTGCGAAAGTGAGATCTGATAGAGATAGTATGATAAGATAAATATATTTTTGGTATTTTATAATATAGATGCAAAAAGTAAAGATGCAAATAAAAGTAGATTGAAAGCTTATATGATAAAAGATAGACCCGGGGGCCATAGGTTTCACTAGTGGCTTCTCTCAAGATAGCATAAGTATTACGGTGGGTGAACAAATTACTGTCGAGCAATTGATAAAAAAGTGAATAATTATGAGATTATCTAGGCATGATCATGTATATAGGCAAAACGTCCATGACAAGTAGACCGACTCCTGCTTGCATCTACTACTATTATTTCACACATCAACCACTATCCAGCATGCATCTAGAGTATTAAGTTCATAAGAACAGCGTAACACATTAAGAAAGATGACATGATGTAGAGGGATAAACTCAAACAATATGATATAAACCCCATCTTTTTATCCTCGATGGCAACAATACAATATGTGCCTTGCAACCCTTTCTGTCACTGGATAAGGACACCGCAAGATTGAACCCAAAGCTAAGCACTTATCCCATGGCAAGAAAGATCAATCCAGTAGGCCAAACCAAACTGATAATTCGAAGGGACTTGCAAAGATAACTCAATCATACATAAAAAAATTCAGAGAAGATTCAAATATTTCTCATAGATAAACTTGATCATAAACCCACAATTCATCGGATGTCGACAAACAGACCGCAAAAAGAGTTACATCAAATAGACCTCCACAAGAGAGGGGGAGAACATTGTATTGAGATCCAAAAAGAGAGAAGAAGCCATCTAGCTAATAACTATGGACCCGAAGGTCTGTGGTAAACTACTCACTACTCATCGGAGGGCCTATGGTGTTTATATAGAAGCCCTCCATGGTCGATTCCTCCTCCGGCGGAGCGCCGGCGAAGGCTCCAAGATGGGATCTCACGGATACAGAAGGTTACGGCGGTGGAAATTGTTTTTCGTTGGCTCCCTAGATGTTTTCGGGGTACATAGGTATATATAGGAGGAAGAAGTACGTCGGTGGCCGCTCGTGGGGCCCAGGACACAGGGGGCACGCCCAGGAGGGGTGGGCGCGCCCTCCTATCTCTTGGCCGCCTCGATTGCTTCTTGACTTGCACTCCAAGTCCTCTGGATCACGTTCGTTCCAAAAATCACGCTCCCTAAGGTTTCATTCTGTTTGGACTCCGTTTGATATTCCTTTTCTTCCAAATACTGAAATAGGCCAAAAAAAACAGCAATACGGGCTGGGCCTCCGGTTAGTAGGTTAGTCCCAAAAATGATATAAATGTGTAAAATAAAGCCCATAAACATCCAAAAGGGATAATATAATAGCATGGAACAATCAAAAATTATAGATACGTTGGAGACGTATCAAAGATCCTGAATGGAGCAAGAGTCGGTATCAAGAATGACACGACAACCAGAATCAGTAAGTTGGGCAGCGAAAAAAAGATTCATGGTAAGGCGAGGAACATGTGAAACACTAGGAAGAGAAAAGGATGTAGTGGAAAGAACACCACGACTAGTAACAGGAAGAGGTGTGCTATCGGTAGTAAGAACATTAACAGGCGAATCAAGAGGTCGAAGAGAAGACAACACAGAAGAATCAGAAGACATATGAAAGGAGGCTCCAGAATCCTGAGCCCACGAAGATGTACCTGACTGTGTAGATGATTGCGGTGGTGGAGAAGTGGATGCAGTCACTGCAGCAGCGGAATCGGTCGACGAAGAGCCTGAGGAAGCCAAAAGACGCTTGAGCCTCACAATGTCCTTGTCAGTGAGTGGCAGAGTGGAGGATGATCCAGGTGTCCCACTGGAAGAGGAGCACCTCTGGTCACGCTTCTTCTCACGAGAATCAGACTCTGGATGACCTGGCCGAGAGCAGTAGCCACAGAAGGTGTCACGACGCGACCGACCCCTCTCAGTATAAGCAGGGCGACCCACCCCCCTCAAGGTGTGGGAAGGAGCGGTGGAGCGGTGAGCCGAGCAGACGACACAGGAGACCGAGCAGCCAACACAGACGGGACCACCAGCAAACCAGTAGAGCGAAGGCGGGTCTCCTCAGCATGAAGCTGGGCAAGCACCTCCGAGATGGGAACACGACCACGAGCAAGCAAGTGAGCATGTATGGGCTCAAACTCGGTGCGGAGACGAGATAAGAACTCATGGACTCGCTGAAACTCCAAATCAGACCGAGTAGTCTGGCAGCAACGACAGGTGCCACAAACAACTGTCCGAAGAGAGTCAAGCTGACGCCAGATGGCAGAGCACTGTGAATAGAACTCAACAACAGAGGAATCACCTTGCTGGAGTGCGTGCTCCTGACATATTACAGATAGGTAGAGAGCATCACCAGAGGGCTGATAGCGCTGACAAAGATAAGACCACGTCGCTGCAACTATGCCAAGTCCCATGAACTCCAAAGCAAACTGAGGGAGGACACTCGCAGTGAGAACAATAGCAGCCCGAGCATCGTCATTGCACCACTGAGTGTAAGCAGACAGATCATCACGATACACTGAAAGAGCATCGGAATAAGCAGATACCTGCTGATTATAAGCATCAACTGCAGCATAATCAAAGGCCTTGGCTGCATCCCGGTCAGCCTGAGAAGTCTCAGCAGGAAGCACCGGCAGCACCGATGGGATTGGGGCCACGGGCGTAACAGGACATGGCGGACAAGGGACCTCGCTAGAAAGAACACCCCACAAAATAAGACCACGCATATGGATGCGCATGAACCCCACAAACTCAGCGTAGTTGGTGCCATCGAAGATCACTGAGCACCGAGGAACAGCAACATAGCCCAAAGAAGACATAAGGAACCTCTGGGTTTCTCCTCTGTTTTTTTCTGAAGTCAACTAAGTCAGACCCGATCTGGATCGATCGGGATCGAGCCCTTGCTCACGCTCACGCACAAACCAGCGGTGCACACGGCCAGTAGGAAGAAGAGCGGGGCAAAGTGAAGCAGCAGCCGCAGCAGCACGGAGAAGCAGCAGCGCAGGGGCAGGGCGACGGCCGACAGGAGGTGGGGGCGGCCGGGGCGCGGCCTGCAGGAGACGGAGGCGGCTGGGGTGCAGCCGACAGAAGAAGGAGCAGGCCGGGGCTCGACTGGAAGGAGGCGGAGCAGGCCGGGGCACGACGAAGCAGACTGGGGCGTAGCAGGCCGGGTCCGCAGCGAGGAAGACCAGGGCGGCCGGATCCACAGCAAGAAGGACCGGGACGGCCGAATCCGCGGTGAGGAGAGCCAGACATGGTAGTGGGAGGATCGGGGGAGGAGCTAGCACAGAGTTGCAGCGTGCGGGAGAGAGGGGAACCTAACATCTGATACCATGTTGGACAAGTGAGCAACTGTCTTTACTGAGGGCCAAAGGCCAGTACATATACAGAGTGGTAAAGTGCAGAGAAGCCCCTTATACAATGGAGATGTACACAAGGAAATATACACATCTAACAGAAGCCACTACTGGCTCGTGCGGAAGAAAAAGTTGGTAATCATTGCGGTGGCCAAGGGGATCTCGTCGTGAGTTCAATTGCCGGTTGCCTGATCCCTGCCTTAGCAACGCTGGCAGAAGTTCCATTGCCTTTTTCCTGGTTTTATGGTGCCGATGCCTGAATACTGTGTTTCCTTTAGTTCAATGCTTGTTTCTCTGTTTCTAGGTTAATGTTCCATTGTAATTCTTAACATGGTATATCATGCAACAAGTTTATTATCAAAAGTTGTAACTGCGAGCTAGTAAACTCAACATCAAACACTTCTTTTAACATGTCTTTTGTCTGAGAAAGGAGTAGTCTCATTTCTGTCAGCAATGCATTCTTTTTGGTTAGATGTTGCACCAGTCAAAATCAGAAATTAATGCTTATGTTGAAACCTCTCAGTTGTCCTTTTAACACAAACAAAAGTTCAGCTTGACAGTGTTAGTGAGTACTCCCTCCGTCTGAACTAAAACCATGGCAAAAATTATGGAATAGAGGGAGTACTTTCCTTTGAGTTCGATGTGTTTAAGCAGTGCTGCATATTTGGTTCACCACACTTCAGCAGGTAATAAGGGCAAGATTCATGGTCCATGTGAATTTTTTCCCTCATCTTACCCGAGTCTCCCCAATTGATTTCCATACGAGCTCTTTCAGGTTCACTAAGGTTTATGGTGAATAATATGTTAACTCCTCATCTCCAGATACTGGAGCCATTGATACACATCGCAATTTGCTTAGTGTCATGGCATATTGTTTTGTTTTGTCCTCATTAGTACTTTTTTAGAAAAGGGGAGAAAGCCCTGGTGTCTGCATCGACGCAATAGATACAACGCTTCTCCACCTCTTGACTCCCCCATCCAAGATTTTCTCCAAGAACAATGCCCCCAAGAGAGGGTGTGATGCCAGACGCCACCATCATCCGATCTGGGAGACCCAAATCCAAGGTGCCCCTGAAGCAAACGACCCTTCCTGGTGAGTCTACGCGGTGATCTAACGCCGCTACGCTTTCGATATCTCTCTGACAGATATGAGCTCCAAAACATTGCCTCCAAGAAAGTAGACGATGCCACATGTTGCACTGTTCAGTCCGACAGGCCAAACCTGAGGTTTCCCCCTGAAACTAATTAGTAAAATATAAACATAATAATTACAGTAGCAATAATCATCTTTGCAAACCAAAAATTAAATGATAACCATTGGCTTGTCTCCCAACAAGTTTTTCCTTTATAGCCATTAAGATAGTCTTTGACATTTCGATGATGGTCACATGAAAAACAAGAATTGAAGCACAAAGAGAGCATCATAAAACATGTAATAAACACATTTAATTCTAACATACTTCCTACGCAAAGGAATTTTATAAGAAAACAAATTATCAAGACAAAAGGTATCTAGCATTCGCAAAGAAGAAGAACAAAACACTAACAATTTGAACTTCAAGAGAGGTAATTGAATATGAAAATTCCTATAAACATCTTTGCCTTTCTCATAATAGTTACATGTAGGATCATATTCAAATTAAACAGTATATGGCTATCATATAAAATATTCTTTTTGTGCACATGCATGAAAGTTTTATAATCTTCCAAGATAGTGGGATTAACATTAACTAAAGTCATGACCTCTCCAAACCCACTTTTATCAAAAAAATCATAAGATTGGACACTCTCCGAATATGTGGGATTAGTTTTTACCTAAAGTTGACACTCTTCCAAACCCACTTTCAATATTATTGCAAACATTATTATCAATAACATGTTCATCATGAGGCTTAAATAAATTTTAAAGATCATAAGAAGCATTGTCACCTCAATCATGATCATTGCAATAAGTAGTGGACATAACAAAACTCTCATCCCCAAGCTTGTACCTTTGCATATCATTAACACAATTGACATTAATAGAATTTATAATAATATCATTGTGCATGCTTTCATTCAACGAGCTATCGTGGATCACTTTATACATTTCTTCTTTTAACACTTCATCACAATTTCCAGATTCACTATTTTCAAGCAAAACTTTATAAAGATAATCGAGTGCACTCAATTCACTAGCAGTTGGTTGATCATAATTGGATTGTTCGAAAGTATTAGCAAGTGCATGAGAATCCATATGTCTTTATTTTTGGTTTAGTGAGATGACATGATTATTGCAAGCAAGTAAACAAAAAAAATAAAACATTTTGGTGTTTTTTGTTCTTTTAGAGGAGAGGAGGGAGATGAAAAAGAGAGGCAAATAAAAAGTAGGGTAAGTAATTAAAAATTTGTGTGGAGGAACCTGTAGGTATTTGATGATGTCTCCCCTGCAACGGTGCCAGAAATTCTTTCTGCTACTTGCGAGCTAAGTTGGGATTTTCCCCGAAGAGGAAGGGTGAAGCAATATAGTATCTGATAAGTATTTACCCAAGTGAGAACCAAGGTTACCGAACCAATAGGACAACCACGCAAATCCTAGTGAATAACACTTGCACACACAAGAGCAAATACTTGCACCCAATGCGGACAAGAGGGTTGTCAATCCCCTTGAACTCATTACTTGCGAGGATTAAATATGGTAGTGGTAGATAGATAAAAAATGTAAATAAATTGCAGCAAGGTATTTTTTATTTTAGTAATATGATTAAAATAGACCCGAGGGCCATAGTTTTCATTAGAGTCTTCTCTCTCGAAATATAGCATACAATGGTGCTACCTCTTGAGCTTGCATTGTTTTTTCCTTGAAGAGGAAAGGCTGATGCAGAAAAGTAGAGTAAGTATTTCCCTCAGTTTGAGAACCAAGGTATCAATCCAATAGGAGACAACACACAAGTCACCGAATACCTGCACAAACAATCAACAACTTGCACCCAACGCGATAAAGGGGTTGTCAATCCCTTCATGGTTACTTGCAAAAATGAGATGTGATAGAGATAGATAAATGGTGATGTAAATATTTTTGGTATTTTTGGTTTATAGATCGTAAAGTAAAAGATTTCAAAATAGTAGATCGGAAACTAGTATGATGGAAAATAGAACTTATATGATGGAAAAGAGACCCCGGGGCCATAGGTTTCACTAGTGGCTTCTCTCAAGATAGCAAATAATACAGTGGGTGAACAAATTACTTTCGAGCAACTGATAGAAGAGCACATAGTTATGACGATATCTAAGGCAATGATCATGAACATAGGCATCACATCCGTGTCAAGTAGACCGAAATGATTCTGCATCTACTACTATTACTCCACACATCGACCGACTCCTGCCTGCATCTAGAGTATTAAGTTCATAAAGAACAGAGTAACACATTAAGTAAGATTACATGATGTAAAGGAATTAACTCAACCAATATGATGAAACCCCATCTTTTAATCCTCGATGGCAACAATACAATATGTGTCGTGCAGCCCCTACTGTCACTAGAAAAGGACACCGCAAGATTGAACCCAAAGCTAAGCACTTCTCCCGTTGCAAGAAAAACCAATCTAGTAGGCCAAACTAAATCGATAATTCGAAGAGACTTGCAAAGATATCAAATCATGCATATAATGAAGGAAATATGCCCTAGAGGAAATAAGAAAGTTATTATTTATTTCATTAATTCATGATAAATGTTTATTATTCATGCTAGAATTGTATTAACCGGAAACTTAGTACATGTTTGAATACATAGACAAAACATATAGTCCCTAGTATGCCTCTACTTGACTAGATCGTTAATCAAAGATGGTTATGTTTCCTAACCATAGACATGTGTTGTAAATTGATGAACGGGATCACATCATTAGGAGAACGGTGTGATGGACATGACCCATCCATTAGCTTAGCGTTATGATCGTGTTAGTTTCATTGCTACTGCTTTGTTCATGACTTATACAAGTTCCTCAGACTATGAGATTATGCAACTCCCGGATACCGGAGGAACACTTTGTGCGCTACCAAACGTCACAACGTAAAAGGGTGATTATAAAGGTGCTCTACAGGTTTCTCTGAAGGTGTTTGTTGGGTTGGCATATATCGAGATTAGGATTTGTCACTCCGTGTTTCAGAGAGGTATCTTTGGGCCCCCTTGGTAATACTCATCACTATAAGCCTTGCAAGCATTGTAACTAATGAGTTAGTTGCAGGATGAAGTATTACGGAACGAGTAGAGAGACTTGCCGGTAACGAGATTGAACTAGGTATTGAGATACCGACGATCAAATCTCGGGCAAGTACATACCGATGACAAAGGGAACAACGTATGTTGTTATGCGGTTTGACAGATAAAGATCTTCATAGAATATGTAGGAACCAATATGAGCATCCAGGTTCCGCTATTGGTTATTGACCGGAGACGTGTCTCGGTCATGTCTACATAGTTCTTGAACCCGTAGGGTCTGCACACTTAACGTTCGATGACGATTGGTATTATGAGTTTATGTGTCTTGATGTACCGAAGGTAGTTCGGAGTCCTGGATGTGATCACGGACATGACGAGGAGTCTTGAAATGGTTAAGACATAAATATTGATATATTGGAAGCCTATGTTTGGACTTCAGAATGGTTCCAGATGAGTTCGGGCATTTACCGGAGTATCGGGGGTTACCGGAACCTTCCCGGGGAGCATACGGGCCTTAATAGGCCTTAGTGGGAGAGAAGAGAAGGCAGCCTAGGAGGGGGCGCCCCCCAAGCCTAATCCGATCTAGGTGAGAGGGCCGGCCCCCTCTTTCCTTTATCCTTCCCCCTCTTCCTTCTATTCCTAGTAGGACTAGGAAAGGGGGAGTCCTACTCCCACTAGGAGGACGACTCCTCCCCCCTTGGCGCGCCTAGAGAGGTCGGCCGGCCTCCCCCTTCCTCCTTTATATACGGGGGCAGGGGGCACACTAGAACACACAAGTTGACATTGTTTAGCCGTGTGTGGTGCCCCCCTCCAGAGTTACACACCTCGGTCATATTGTCATAGTGCTAAGGCGAAGCCCTGCGCCGGTAACTTCATCATCATCGTCACCATGCTGTCTGCTATGTCTTGAGCTTGCGTTGGTTTTCCTTGAAGAGGAAAGGGTGATGCAGCAATAGTAGCGTAAGTATTTCCCTCAGTTTTTGATAACCAAGGTATCAATCCAGTAGGAGGCTCCTCAAAAGTCCCACGCACCTACACAAACAAACAAAGAACTTGCAACCAACACAATAAAGGGGTTGTCAGTCCCTTCACGGCCACTTGCGAAAGTTAGATCTAATAGAGATAGTATGATAAGACAAATATATTTTTGGTATTTTGTAATATAGATGCAAAAAGTAAAGATGCAAATAGAAGTAGATTGAAAGCTTATATGATAAAATAGGGGTGGGTGCGCCCTCCTATCTCCTGGCCGCCTCGATTGCTTCTTGCCTTGCACTCCAAGTCCTCTGGATCACGTTCGTTCCAAAAATCACGCTCCTGAAGGTTTCATTCTGTTTGGACTCCGAATGATATTCCTTTTCTTCGAAATACTGAAATAGGCAAAACAACAGCAATACGGGCTGGGCCTCCGGTTAGTAGGTTAGTCCCAAAAATGATATAAATATGTAAAATAAACCCCATAAACATCCAAAAGGGGTAATATAGTAGCATGGAACAATAAAAAATTATAGATACGTTGGAGACATATCAAGCATCCCCAAGCTTAATTCCTGCTCGTCCTCGAGTAGGTAAATGATAAAAACAGAATTTTTGATGTGGAATGCTACCTAGCATAATTCTCAATGTAATTTTCTTTACTGTGGCATGAATGTTCAGATCCAAATGATTCAAAATAAAAGTTCATATTGATAAAAGAAATAGTAACACTTCAAGCATACTAATCAAAGCAATCATGTCTTCTCAAAATAACATGGCTAAAAAAAGTTCATCCCTACAAAATCATATAGTTAGGCTATGCTTCATTTTCGTCACACAGAGATGTTCCCAAATTCTACACTCCCGATGACAAGCCAAGCAATTGTTTCGTACTTAAATAATCTCAAACTTTTTCACCCTTCACATAATACATGAGCGTGAGCCATGGATATAGCACTATGGGTGGAATAGAATATGATCACGGGGATTGTGTGGAGAAGACAAAAAAGGAGAAAGTCTCACATTGACGAGGATAATCAACAAGCTATGGAGATGCCCATCAATTGATGTCAACATGAGGAGCAGGGATTGCCATGAAACGGATGCACTAGAGCTATAAATGAATGAAAGCTCAACAAAAGAAAACTAGTGGGTGTGCATCCAACTTGCTTTCTCACGAAGACCTAGGGCATTTGGGGAAGCCCATCGTAGGAATATACAAGCCAAGTTCTATAATGAAAAATTCCCACTAGTATATGAAAGTGACAACCTATGAGACTCACTATATGAAAACATGGTGCTACTTTGAAGCACAATATATGAGACTCACTACATGAAGAACAAGGTGCTACTTTGAAGCACAAGTGTGGAAAAAGAGATAGTGACATTGCCCCTTTTATTTATTTTCTTTTTTTCTCTTTTTTTCTTTTTATTTTTTCTTTTTATCTTTTCTTTTTTTTCATTGGTCTTTCCTTTTTTGGCCTTTTTTTCTTTGGGACAATGCTCTAATAATGATGATCATCACACTTTTATTGATTACAACATATGAATTACAACTCGAAACTAGAACAAGATATGACTCTATATAAATGCCTCCGGCGGTGTACCGGGATGGTGCAATGAATCAAGAGTGACATGTATGAAAAATTATGCATGGCGGCTTTGCCACAAATACGATGTCAACTACATGATCATGCGATGGCAATATGACAAAAGTAATGTATGTCATGATGATGAATGAAATGGTGGAAAGTTACATGTCAATATATCTCGGAATGGCTATGGAAATGCCATAATAGGTAGGTATGGTGGCTGTTTTGAGGAAGATATAAGGAGGTTTATGTGTGATAGAGCGTATCGTATCACGGGGTTTGGATGCACCGGCGAAGTTTGCACCAACTCTCAAGGTGAGAAAGGGCAATGCACGGTACCGAAGAGGCTAGCAATGGTGGAAAGGTAAAAGTGCGTATAATCCATGCACTCAACATTAGTCAAAAGAACTCATATACTTATTGCAAAAATTTACAAGTCATCAAAAATCAAGCACTACGCGCATGCTCCTAGAGGGATAGATTGGTAGGAAAAGACCATCGCTCGTCCCCGACCGTCACTCATAAGGATGCACAAGCCAGGTACACTTCATGTTTCAAATTTGTTACACAACTTTAACCATACGTGCATGCTACGGGTCTTGCTAACTTCAACACAAGCATTCTTTAAATTCATAATCACCCAACTAGCATGACTTTAATATCACTACCTCCATATCTCAAAACAATTATCAAGTATCAAATTGATCATAGCATCCAATTCACTTCCTATGATAGTTTTTATTATACCCAACTTGGATGCCTACCATTCTAGGACCAATTTTATAACCATAGAAAATAGCATGCTGTTCTAAGAGGCTCTCAAAATAATATAAGATAAGCATGAGAGACTAGCAATTTCTACAAAATTAAGCCACCGCCGTGCTCTAAAAGATATAAGTGAAGCACTAGAACAAAAACTATCAAGCTCAAAAGATATAAGTGAAGCAAATATCATATTCTAATAAATTAAATCAAGTAGGCTTATCCCAAAAGGTGTGTACAGCAAGGATGATTGTGGTAAACTAAAAAGTAAAGACTAATATAATACACGATGCTCCAAGAAAAACACATATCATGTGGCGAATAAAAATATAGCTCCAAGTAAAGTTACAAATAAACGAAGACGAAAGAGGGATGCCTTACCGGGGCATCCCCAAGCTTAGGCTTTTGGCTATTCTTTAATATCTTGGGGTGCCAAGGGAATCCCCAAGCTTAGGATCTTTCCACTCCTTATTCCATAGTCCATCAAAGCTTTACCCAAAACTTGAAAATTCCACAACACAAAACTAAACAGGAAATCTTATAAGCTCCCTTAGTGAAAGAAAAGAAAACTACCACATAAGATACTGTAATGAACTCATTATTTATTTATTTTGGTGTTAAACCTACTGTATTCCAACTTCTCTATGGTTTATAAACTATTTTACTAGCCATAGATGCATCAAAATAAGCAAACAACACACGAAAAACAGAATCTGTCAAAAACAGAACAGTCTGTAGCAATCTGTAACTAACGCAAACTTCTGGAACTCTAAAAATCATACCAAAATATGAAGTCCTGTACAAGTTTTCTATTGATCAGCATCAAAAAGAATCAACGCAAAATCACGTTTCTGTGGTTGAACAAAACTAATTTCGTGCGTGCAAAATTTCTGTTTTTCAGCAGAATCAAATTAACTATCATCATAGGTTATCCTATAGGTTCTACTTGGCACAAACACTAATTAAACATAAAGTAGATGCAAAATTTATTAAATAACAGCAAGGAAAAATATTGGGTTGTCTCCCAACAAGCGCTTTTGTTTAAAGCCTTTTAGCTAGGCATTGATAATTTTAATGATGCTCACATGAAAGACAAGAATCGAAGCGCAAAGAAAGCATCATGAAACATGTGACAAAACACATATAAGTCTAACATAATTCCTATGAATATAAGCAAAAAATTTGCAAGGCAAGCAAAAGCTAGCATATGCATGGAAGAAGAAAGAGACGATAGCAATCTCAGCATGACGAGAGGTAATTTAGTAAGATAAAAATTTCCACAACCATATTTTCCTCTCTCATAATTATTACATGTAGGATCATAGGCAAATTCAACAAAATAGCTATCACATAGCATATTCTCAACGCAATCCACATGCATGCAAAGTTGACACTCTTCCAAAATAGTGGGATTATCATTAACTAAAGTCAGGACCTCTCCAAACCCACTTTTCTCAAAAATTTCATAAGATTGAACATTATCCAAATATGTTGGATCTAAAGTTGACACTCTTCCAAACCCACTTTCAATAATATTGCAAACACTATTATCAATCTCATATTCATCATGGGGCTTAAATAAATTCTCAAGGTCATAAGAAAAATCACCCCAATCATGATTATTGCAACAAGTAGTAGACATAGAAAAACTAGCATCCCCAAGCTTAGGGTTTTGCATATTATTAGCACAATTGACATCAAGAGAATTTATAGTAAAATCATTGCAATCATGCTTTTTATTCAAAGAGTTATCGTGAATCTCTTCACAAATTTCTTCATTATAATTTTCAGATTCACAAATGTCAAGCAAAGCTTTATAAAGATAATCTAGTGCACAAACCTCACTAGCAATTGGTTCATCATAATTGGATCTATAAAAAAGATTAGCAAGCGGATGAGGATCCATAGATCTTAGGTTCTGTTTAACAATAAATAAGCATCTATTCCAACCAAACGAGCAAACGAAAGGGCAAGCAAAAAAGAGAGGAGAAGATTGGGAAAGAGAGGGAAAATAAAACGGCAAAGGTGAAGTGGGGGAGAGGAAAACGAGAGGCAAATGGCAAATAATGTAAATGCGAGGGAGATGAGTTTGTGATGGGTACTTGGTATGTCTTGACTTGAGCGAAGACCTCCCCGGCAACGGCACCAGAAATCCTTCTTGCTACGTCTTGAGCTTGCGTTAGTTTTCCTTGAAGAGGAAAGGGTGATGCAGCAATAGTAGCGTAAGTATTTCCCGTAGTCGTTGAGAACCAAGGTATCAATCCAGTAGGAGGCTCATCAAAAGTCCCACACACCTACACAAACAAACAAAGAACTCGCAACCAACGCAATAAAGGGGTTGTCAATCCCTTCACGGCCACTTGCAAACGTGAGATCTGATAGAGATAGTATGATAAGATAAATATATTTTTGGTATTTTGTAATATAGATGCAAAAAGTAAAGATGCAAATAAAAGTAGATTGAAAGCTTATACGATAAAAGATAGACCCGGGGGCCATAGGTTTCACTAGTGGCTTCTCTCAAGATAGCATAAGTATTACGGTGGGTGAACAAATTACTGCCGAGCAATTAATAGAAAAGCGAATAATTATGAGATTATCTAGGCATGATCATGTATATAGGCATCACATCCGCAACAAGTAGACCGACTCCTGCCTGTATCTACTACTATTACTCCACACATCGATCGCTATCCAGCATGCATCTAGAGTATTAAGTTCATAAGAACAGAGTAACGCATTAAGAAAGATGACATGATGTAGAGGGATAAACTCAAGCAATATGATATATACCCCATCTTTTTATCCTCGATAGCAACAATACAATACGTGCCTTGCAACCCTTTCTGTCACTAGGTAAGGACACCGCAAGATTGAACCCAAAGCTAAGCACTTCTCCCATGGCAAGAAAGATCAATCTAGTAGGCCAAACCAAACTGATAATTCGAAGAGACTTGCAAAGATAACTCAATCATACATAAAAGAATTCAGAGAAGATTCAAATATTTCTCATAGATAAACTTGATCATAAACCCACAATTCATCGGATCTCGACAAACACACCGCAAAAAGAGTTTACATCGAATAGATCTCCATAAGAGAGGGGAGAGCATTGTATTGAGATCCAAAAAGAGAGAAAAAGCCATCTAGCTAATAACTATGGACCCGAATGTTTGTGGTAAACTACTCACAACTCATCGGAGGGGCTATGGTGTAGATGTAGAAGCCCTCCGTGGTCGATTCCCCCTCCAGCGGAGCACCGGCGAAGGCTCCAAGATGGGATCTCGCGGATACAGAAGGTTACGGTGGTGGAAATTGTTTTTCATTGGCTCCCTGGATGTTTTTGGGGTACGTAGGTATATATAGGAGGAAGAAGTACGTCGATGGCCGCTCGTGGGGCCCAGGAGACAGGGGGCACACCCAGGAGGGGTGTGCGCGCCCTCCTATCTCCTGGCCACCTCGATTTATTCTTGACTTGCACTCCAAGTCCTCTGGATCACGTTCGTTCCAAAAATCACGCTGCCGAAGGTTTCATTCCGTTTGGACTCCGTTTGATATTCCTTTTCTTCGAAATACTGAAATAGGCAAAAAACAACAATATGGGTTGGGCCTTCGGTTAGTAGGTTAGTCCCAAAAATGATATAAATATGTAAAATAAAGCCCATAAACATCCAATAGGGGTAATATAATAGCATGGAACAATAAAAAATTATAGATACGTTGGAGACGTATATCCGTCGTGCTGACGAAACTTTCCCTTGGCCTGAACTGGATCAAGAGTACGAGGGACGTCAGGGAGCTAAACGTGTGCTGATCGCGAAGGTGCTGTATGTTCAGTGCTAAGATCAGTCGAATCATGAAGACGTACGACTACATCAACCACGTTGTCATAACGCTTCCGCTTTCGGTCTACGAGGGTACATGGACACACTCTCCCCTATCATTGCTATGCATCACCTAGATAGATCTTGCGTGATTGTAGGATTTTTTTTTTGAAATTACCGCGTTCCCCAACAGTGGCATCCAAGCCAGGTCTATGCGTAGATGTTATATGCACGAGTAGAGCACAAAGAGTTGTGGTCGATAATAGTCATACTGCTTACCAGCAAGTCATACTTTGATTTGGCGGTATTGTTGGATGAAGCCGCTCAGACCGACATTACGCGTACGCTTATGCGAGACTGGTTCTACCGATGTGCTTTGCACATAGAGGTGGCTGGTGAGTGTCTGTTTCTCCAACTTTAGTTGAATCGAGTGTGGCTACGCCTGGTCCTTATTGAAGGTTAAAACAGCACACTTGACGAAAAATCGTTGTGGTTTTGATGCATAGGTAAGAACGGTTCTTTCTAGAATCCCATAGCAGCCACGTAAAACTTGCAACAACAAAGTAGAGGACGTCTAACTTGTTTTTGCAGGGCTTGCTGTGTTGTGATATGGTCAAGCATGATGTGATATAAATTGTTGGATGAGATGATCATGTTTTGTAACAAGGTTATCGGCAACTGGCAGGAGCCATATGGTTGTCACTTTATTGAATGCAATGCAATCGTCATGTAATTGTTTTACTTTATCACTAAGAGGTAGCGATAGTCATAGTAACAATAGTTGGCGAGACAACAATGATGCTACGATGGAGATCAAGGTGTCGCGCCGGTGATGATGGAGATCATGAGCACAAGATGATGATGGCCATATCATGTCACATATTTTGATTGCATGTGATGTTTATATCCTTTATGCATCTTATTTTGCTTATAACATCGGTAGCATTATAAGATGATCCCTTACTAAATTTCAATGTATAAGTATTCTCCCTGAGTATGCACCGTTGCTACAGTTCGTCATGCCGAGACACCACGTGATGATCGGGTGTGATAAGCTCTACGTTCACATACAACGGGTGCAAGCTAGTTTTGCACACGCAGAATACTCGGGTTAAACTTGACGAGCCTAGCATATGCAGATATGGCCTCGGAACACTGGAGACCGAAAGGTCGAGCGTGAATCATATAGTAGATATGATCAACATAGTGATGTTCACCATTGAAAACTACTCCATCTCACGTGATGATCAGACATGGTTTAGTTGATTTGGATCACGTGATCACTTAGATGATTAGAGGGATGTCTATCTAAGTGGGAGTTCTTAAGTAATATGATTAATTGAACTTTAATTTATCATGAACTTAGTCCTGATAGTATTTTTCAAATAATGTTGTAGATCAATAGCTCGCATTGTTGCTTCCCTATGTTTTTATATGTGTTCCTAGAGAAAACTAAGTTAAAATATGATAGTAGCAATGATGCGAACTGGGTCCATGATCTAAGGTTTATCCTCATTGCTGCACAGAATAATTTTGTCCTTGATGCACCGCTCAGTGACAGACCTATTGCAGGAGCAGATGCAGACCTTATAAACATTTGGCTAGCTCAATGTGATGACTACTTGATAGTTTAGTGCACCATGCTTAACGGCTTAGAATCGGGACTTCAAAGACGTTTTGAACGTCATGGACCATATGAGATGTTCCAGGAGTTGAGGTTAATATTTCAAGCGAATACCTGAGTTTAGCGATATGAAGTCTCCAACAAGTTCTATAGCTAAAAGATGGAGGAGAATAGCTCAAGCAGTGAGCATGTGCTCAGATTGTCTGGGTATTACAATCGCTTGAATCAAGTGGGAGTTAATCTTCCAGATAAGATAGTGATTGACAGAGTTCTCTAGTCACCATCACCAAGTTACTAGAACTTCGTGTTGAACTATAGTATGCAAGGGATGACGAAAATGATTCCCGAGCTTTTCATGATGCTGAAATCGACAAAGGTAGAAATTAAGAAAGAGCATCAAGTGTTGATGATTGAAAAGACCACTAGTTTCAAGAAAAGGGCAAAGGGAAAGAAAGGGAACTTCAAGAAGAATGGCAAGCAAGTTGTCACTCCCGTGAAGAAGCCCAAAGCTGGACCAAAGCCTGAAACTGAGTGATTCTATTGCAAATTTAATAATGATAGTACAACATATTTGTGGCACTGCCGTTTGGGTCATATCGGTGTAAAGCGCATGAAGAAACTCCATAAATATGGACTTTTGGAATCACTTGATTATGAATCATTTGATGCTTATGAACTGTGCTTTATGGGAAAGATGACTAAAACTCCATTCTCCGGAACAACGGAACGAGCTAGTGACTTATTGGAAATAATACATACCGATGTATGCGTTCTAATGAGCGTTGATGCTTGTGGTGGGTATCGTTATTTTTTGACCTTCATAGATGATTTGAGCAGATATGGGTATATCTACTTAATGAAACACAAGTCTGAAACATTTGAAAATTTCAAAGAATTTCAGAGTGAAGTGGAGAATCATCGTAACAAGAAAATAAAGTTTCTACGATCTGATCATAGAGGAGAATATTTGTGTTACGAGTTTTTCCTTCATTTAAAACAATGTGTAATAGTTTCACAGCTCACGCCACATGGAACATCATAGTGTAATGGTGTGTCTGAACGTTGTAACCGCACTTTATTGGAAACGCCGCGATCTATGATGTCTCTTACCGATTTACCACTATCGTTTTGGGGTTATGCATTAGAGGCAGTTGCATTCACTTAAATAGGGAACCATCAAAGACGACGCCTTATGAACTGTGGTTTGGTAAGAAACCAAAGTTGTCGTTTCTTAAAGTTTGGGGCTACGATGCTTATGTGAAAAAGTTTCAACCTGATAAGCTCGAATCCAAATCGTAGGAGTGCATCTTCATAGGATACCCAAAGGAAATTGTTGGGTACACCTTCTATCATAGATCCGAAGGCAAGATCGTTGCTAAGAATGGATCCTTTCTAGATACGGAGTTTCTCTCGAAAGAAGTGAGTGGTAGGAAAGTAGAGCTTGATGAGGTAGTTGTACCTTCTCCCGAATTGGAAGGTAGTTCATCACAGAAATCAGTTCCAGTGATTCCTACACCAATTAGTGAGGAAGCTAATGATGATGATCATGAAACTTCAGATCAAGTTACTACAGAACCCCATAGTTCTTCCAGAGTATGGTCCGCACCAGAGTGGTACGGTAATCCTATTCTGAAAGTCATGCTACTAGACCATGTTGAACCTACGAACTATGAGGAAGCGATGATGAGCCTAGATTCCGTGAAATGGCTTGAGGCCACGAAATCTGAGATGGGATCCATGTATGAGAATAAAGTGTGGACTTTGGTGGACTTGCCCGATGATCGTCAAGCCATATTAAATAAATGGATCTTCAAGAGGAAGACGGACACTGATAGTAGTGTTACTGTCTACAAAGCTCGACTTGTCACAAAAGGTTTTCGACAAGTTCAAGGTGTTGACTACAATGAGATTTTCTCAACTGTAGCGATGCTTAAATCCGTCCGAATCATGTTAGCAGTTGCCATATTTTATGAAATCTGGCAACTGGACGTCAAAGCTACATTCCTTAAATGGATATTTCTTAAAGAAGAGTTGTATATGATGCAACCAGAAGGTTTTGTCAATCCTAAAAGTACTAACAAGGTGTGAAAGCTCTAGCGATCCATCTATGGACTGGTGCAAGCATCTCGGAGTTGGAATATACGCCTTGATGAGTTGATCAAAGCATATGGTTTTATACAGACTTACAATGAAGCCTGTATTTACAAGAAAGTGAGTGGGAACTCTGTAGAATTTCTAATATTATATGTAGATGACATATTATTGATTGGAAATAATATAGAATTTCTGGATAGCATAAAGGGATACTTGAAAAAGAGTTTTTCAATGAAAGACCTCGGTGAAGCTGCTTACATATTGGGCATCAAGATCTATAGAGATAGATCAAGACGCTTGATAATATTTTTCAATGAATACATACCTTGACAAGTTTTTTGAAAGAGTTCAAAATGGATCAGTCAAACAAGAAGTTCTTGTCTGTATTACAAGGTGTAAAGTTGAGTAAGACTCAAAGACCGACCACAGCAGAAAAAATAGAAAGAGAATGAAAGTCATTCCCTATGCCAGAGTCATGGGTTCTATAAAGTATGATGTGTTGTGTACCAGACATATTGTGTACCCTGCCCTAAGTTTGGCAAGGGAGTACAATTTTGATCTAAGAGTAGATCACAGGACAGCGGTCAAGATTATCCTTACTGAGGACTAAGGAAATATTTCTCGATTATGGAGTTGATAAAAGAGCTCATCATAAAAAGTTACATCGATGCAAACTTTTACACCGATCCAGATGACTCTAAGTCTCAATCTGGATACATATTGAAAGTGGGAGCAATTAGCTAGAGTAGCTCTATGCAGAGCATTGTAGACATAGAATATTTACAAAATACATGCGGTTCTGAATATGACAGACCTGTTGACTAAACTTCTTTCACGAGCAAAACATGATCACACCTTAGTACTCTTTGGGTGTTAATCACATAGTGATGTGAACTAGATTATTGACTCTAGTAAACCCTTTGGGTGTTGGTCACATGATGATGTAAACTATGGGTGTTAATCACATACAACTGTGAATATTGGTGTTAAATCACATGGTGATGTGAACTAGATTATTGACTCTAGTGCAAGTGGGAGACTGAAGGAAATATGCCCTAGAGGCAATAATAAAGTTATTATTTATTTCCTTAATTCATGATAAATGTTTATTATTCAAGCTAGAATTGTATTAACCGGAAACTTAGTACATGTGTGAATACATAGAGAAAACATATAGTCCCTAGTATGCCTCTACTTGACTAGCTCGTTAATCAAAGATGGTTATGTTTACTAACCATAGACATATGTTGTCATTTGATGAACGAGATCACATCATTAGGAGAATGGTGTGATGGACATGACCCATCCGTTAGCTTAGCATTATGATCGTGTTAGTTTCATTGCTACTGCTTTCTTCATGACTTATACAAGTTCCTCAGACTATGAGATTATGCAACTCCTGAATACCGGAGGAAAACTTTGTGTGCTACCAAATGTCACAACGTAAAAGGGTGATTATAAAGGTGATCTACAGGTGTCTCTGAAGGTGTTTGTTGGGTTGGCATATATCGAGATTAGGATTTGTCACTCCATGTTTTAGAGAGGTATCTCTGGGGCCCCTCGGTAATACTCATCACTATAAGCCTTGCAAGCATTGTAACTAATGAGTTAGTTGCGGGATGAAGTATTATGGAATGAGTAAAGAGACTTGCCGGTAATGAGATTGAACTAGGTATTGAGATACCGACGATCGAACCTCGGGCAAGTAACATACCGATGACAAAGGGAACAACGTATGTTGTTATGCGGTTTGACCAATAAAGATCTTCATAGAATATGTAGGAACCAATATGAGCATCCAGGTTCCACTATTAGTTATTGACTGGAGACGTGTCTCGGTCATGTCTACATAGTTCTTGAACCCGTAGGGTCCGCATGCTTAACGTTCAATGATGATTGGTATTATGAGTTTATGTGTTTTGATGTACCAAAGGTAGTTCGGAGTCCCGGATGTGATCACGGACATGACGAGGAGTCTCAAAATGGTTGATACATAAAGATTGATATATTGGAAGCCTATGTTTGGACTTCAGGATGGTTCTGGATGAGTTCTAGCATTTACCGGAGTACCGGGGGTTACCGGAACCCTCCTGGGGAGCATATGGGCCTTAATGGGCCTTAGTGGGAGAGAAGAGAAGGCAGCCTAGGAGGGGGTGCCCCCCAGCCCAATCCAAATGGGGTGAGGGGGCCGGCCCCCCTTTCCTTTCTTCTTCCCCCTCTTCCTTCTATTCCTAGTAGCTAGGACTAGGAAATGGGGAGTCCTACTCCCACTAGGAGGAGGACTCCTCCCCCTTGGTGCACCTAGAGAGGCTAGCCGGCCTCCGCCCTTCCTCCTTTATATACGGGGGTAGGGGACACCCTAGAAAACACAAGTTGACATTGTTTAGCCATGTGCGGTGCCCCCCCCCATAGTTACACATCTTGGTTAGATCGTCATAGTGCTTAGGCGAAGCCCTGCACCAGTAACTTCGTCATCACTGTCACCATGCCGTCGTGCTGATGAAACTCTTCCTTGGCGTTAACTGGATCAAGAGTACGAGGGACGTCCCCGAGCTGAACGTGTGCTGATCGCGGAGGTGCCGTACGTTCGGTGCTAAGATCAGTCGGATCATGAAGACGTACGACTACATCAACCGCGTTGTCATAACGCTTCCGCTTTCTGTCTACGAGGGTACGTGGATACACTCTCCCCTCTCGTTTCTATGCATCACCTAGATAGATCTTGCGTGATCATAGGATTTTTTTTGAAATTACCGCATTCCCCAACATATAAGAATTCAGAGAAGACTAAAATAATATTCATAGATAATCTGATTATAAATCCACAATTCATCAGATCTCAGCAAACACACCGCAAAGGAATATTACATCGAATAGATCTCCAAGAACATCGAGGAGAACATGGTATTGAGAATCAAAGAGAGATAAGAAGCCATCTAGCTACTAGCTATGGACCCGTAGGTCTATGGTAAACTACTCATGCTTCATCGGAAGGGTAATGGTGTTGATATAGAAGCCCTCCGTGATCGAATCCCCCTCCGACAGGACGCCGGAAAAGGCCCATAGATGGAATCTCATGGGTACAGAAGGTTGCGGCGGTGGAAAAGTGTTATCGTGGCTCCCCCTGATAGTTTTGGGGTATATGAGTATATAAAAGTGAAAGAATTAGGTCAGGAGAGCTCCGAGGGGCCCATGAGGTAGGGGCACGCCCTCCTCCCTGGGCATGCCCTCCACCCTCGTGGCCTCATTGTTGCGTCTCCGACTTCATCCCCATGTCCCCTGGTTTGCTTATGGTCCAAGAAAGATCATTGCGAAAGTTTCATTCCGTTTGGACTCCGTTTAGTATTCCTTTCCTGTGGAACTCTAAAACAGGCAAAAAACAGAAATTGGCACTGGGCTCTGGGTTAATAAGTTAGTCCCAAAAATAATATAAAATAGCATATAAAACATCCAAAAACAGATAATATAATAGCATGGAACAATCAAAAATTATAGATACGTTGGAGACGTATCAACCATCCCCAAGCTTAATCCTGCTCGTCCTCGAGTAGGTAAATGATAAAAACAGAATATTTGATGTGGAATGCTACCTAACATATTTATCCATGTAATTTTATTTATTGTGGCATGAATGTTCAGATCCGAAAGATTCAAAACAAAAGTTTAATATTGACATAAAAACAATAATACTTCAAGCATACTAACAAGGAAATTATGTCTTCTCAAAATAACATGGCCAAAGAAATCTTATCCCTACAAAATCATATAGTCTGGCTATGCTCCATCTTCATCACACAAAATACTCAAATCATGCACAACCCCGATGACAAGCCAATCAATTGTTTCATACTTTGATGTTCTCAAACCTTTTCAACTTTCACACAATACATGAGCGTGAGCCATGGAAATAGCACTATTGTGGAAGAGAATGTGGTGGTTGTGGAGAAGACAAAAAGAGGTAGATAGTCTCACATCAACTAGATGTATCAACAGGCTATGGAGATGCCCATCAATAGATATCAATGTGAGTGAGTAGGGATTGCCAGGCAACGGATGCACTAGAGCTATAAGTGTATGAAAGCTCAGAATGAAACTAAGTGGGTGTGCATCCAACTTGCTTGCTCATGAAGACCTAGGGCATTTGAAGAAGCCTATTGTTGGAACATACAAGCCAAGTTATGTAATGAAAAATTCCCACTAGTATATGAAAGTGACAAAATAAGAGATTCTCTATCATGAATATCATGGTGCTACTTTGAAGCACAAGTGTGGAAAAAGATAGTAACATTGCCCCTTCTCTCTTTTTCTATCATTTTTTCTCTTATTTTTTCTTTTTCTTTTTTTCCTTTTTTTCTTTTTTCTTTTTTTTTCTTGGCTTCTTTGGCCTCTTTTTTTATTTCCTCACATGGGACAATGCTCTAATAGTGGTGATCATCACACTTCTATTTACTTACAACTTGAAAAATTATAACTCAATGCTTAGAACAAAATATGACTCTATGTGAATGCCTCCGATGGTGTACCAGGATGTGCAATGAATCAATAGTGACATGTATGAAAGAATTATGAAAGGTGGCCTTGCCACAAATACTATGTCAATTACATGATCATGCAAAGCAATATGACAATGATGAAGCGTGTCATAATAAACAGAGCGGTGGAAACTTGCATGACAATATATCTCGGAATGGCTATGGAAATGCCAAAATAGGTAGGTATGGTGGCTGTTTTGAGGATGGTATATGGTGGGTGTATGGTACCGATGAAAGTTCCGCGATACAAGAGAGGCTAGCAATGGTGAAACGGTGAGAGTGCGTATAATCCATGGACTCAACATTAGTCAGAAAGAACTCACATACTTATTGCAAAAATCTATTAGTCATTGAACGAAGTACTACGCGCATGCTCCTAGTGGGATATATTGATAGTAAAAGACCATCGTTCGTCCTCGACCGCCACTCATAAGGAAGACAATCAATAAATACTTCATGCTCCAACTTCTTTACACAATGGTTCACCATACGTGCATGCTACGGGACTCACAAAACTCAACACAAGATTTCTCAAATTCACAATTACTACACTAGCATGACTCTAATATCACCATCTTCATATCTCAAAACAATCATAAAGAATCAAACTTCTCATAGTATTCAACGCACTTTATATGAAAGTTTTTATTATATCCCCCTTGGATGCCTATCATATTAGGACTAAATTTATAACCAAATAAAATTACCATGATGTTCTAAAAGACTCTCAAAATAATATAAGTAAGGCTTGAGAGTTCATAAATTTCTATAAAATAAAGCCACTGTCGTGCTCTAAAAAGATATAAGTGAAGCACTAGAGCAATATTGCCTAGCTCAAAAGATATAAGTGAAGCACATAGAGTATTCTAATAAATCACGATTCATGCGTGTCTCTCCCAAAAGGTGTGTACAACAAGGATGATTGTGGAAAACTAAAAAGAAAAGACTCAAATCATACAAGACGCTCCAAGCAAAACACATATCATGTGGTGAATAAAAATATAGCGTCAAGTGAAGTTACTGATAGACGAAGACGAAAGAGGGGATGCCTTCCGGGGCATCCCCAAGCTTGGGCTTTTGGTTGTCCTTGAATATTACCTTGTGGTGCCTTGGGCATCCCCAAGCTTAGGATCTTGCCACTCCTTATTCCATAGTCCATCAAATCCCTACCCAAAACTAGAAAACTTCACAACACAAAACTCAACAGAAAATCTCATGAGCTCCGTTAGTATAAGAAAATAAATCACCACTTTAAAGTACTTTTGAAAATTATTTATTTATATTGGTGTAATATCTACTGTATTCCAACTTTTCCATGGTTCATACCCCCCTATACTACCCATAGATTCATCAAAATAAGCAAACAACATGCAGAAAACAGAATCTGTCGGAAACAGAACAATCTGTAGCAATATGTAACTCTCGAATACTTTTGTAACTCCAAAAATTCTGAAACATTAGGACGTCCTAAGCAATTTGTGTACCAATCCAGAGCAAAAAGAATAATATCAAAATGATGTTTCTGTGAATTTTGAAAATTATTTTCCTGGGCAGAAAAGTTTCTGATTTTCAGCCGGATCAACACAACTATCACCGTAAGCTATCCTAAAGATTTAACTTGGCACAAACAGTAATTAAAACAAAAAACCACATCTAACCAGAGGCTAGATGAATTATTTATTAATAAACAGGAACAAAAAGTAAAGAACAAAAATAAAATTGGGTTGCCTCCCAACCAGCGCTTTTGTTTAACGCCCTTAGCTAGGCATAAAAACGCGAATAGATCTACGTATTGTCATCTTTGGTATGTAATCTATAAGTGGTTCTCATAATAGATTCATCCTAGGAAAGTGTTCCATGCCTTTCCTTAACGGAAATTGGAATCTAATGTTTCCTTCTTTCATATCAATAATTGCACCAATCGTTCTAAGAAAAGGTCTACCAAGAATAATAGGACATGTAGGATTGCAATCTATATCAAGAATAATGAAATCTACAGGCACATAATTCCTATTTGCAACACTAAGAACATCATTAATCCTTCCCATAGGTTTCTTAATAGTGGAATCCAAAAGATGCAAATTTAAAGAACAATCATCAAATTCACGAAAACCTAACACATCACACAAAGTTTTTGGAATCGTAGAAACGCTAGCACCCAAATCGCACAAAGCATGGCACTCATAATATTTAATCTTAATCTTAATAGTAGGTTCCCACTCATCATAAAGTTTTCTAGGGATAGAAGCTTCCAATTCAAGATTTTCTTCAAAAGATAGCATCAACGATATTTTTAGTAAAAGCTTTGTTTTGATTATAAGCACGAGGAGAATTCAACATAGATTGCAACAAGGAAATACAATCTATTAAAGAAAAATTACCATAATTAAATTCCTTGAAATCCAAAAGAGTGGGTTCATTTCTACTTAAAGTCTTGACATCTCCAATCCCACTTTTATCAATTTTTACTTCTAGATCTAAAAACTCTGAATCATTGGGATGCCATTTAACTAAAGTTGACTCATCTCCAGTCCCATCTTTATCAAGATTAGTATTGGAAAACAAAGATTCAATAGGAGTCACATCAATCACTTTTAGATCTTCATCATTATTATCATGAAAACTAGATGAACATGCTTTTACAAACCAATCTTTTTTAGCATGCATCTTAGCGGTTCTTTCCTTGCACTCTTCAATGGAAATTCTCATGGCTTTGAGAGACTCATTGATACCATTATTAGGTGGAATAGATTGAAGTTTCAAAGAATCAACATCAAGAGAACTTCTATCCACATTCCTAGCCAAATCATCAATCTTGAGAAATTTTTCTTCAATCAAAGCATTAAAATTCTTTTGCAAACTCATAAATTCTGTAACACTATTCTCAAAATCAGAGGGCATATTATTAAAATTTCCATAAGAATTGTTGTAGGAATTACCATAATTATTAGAGGAATTACTAGGAAACATCCTAGGATTAAAATTGCATCTATACACGTTATTACCAACATTGTCCCTACCAACAAAATTCACATCCATAGATTCATTATTATTCTCGATCAAAGTGGACAAAGGGATATCATTAGCAGCAGAACAAACACTCTTATTAGCAAATAATTTCATAAGTTCATCCATCTTTCCACTCAAAACATTAATCTCTTCAATCGCATGTACCTTTTTACTAGTGGATCTTTTGGTGTGCCATTGAGAATAATTAACCATGATATTATCTAGGAGTTAGGATCCTCTCCTAAAGTAATTTCCATAAAAGTGCCCCCCGCAGACGAATCTAAAAGATTTCTAGAAGCAAAGTTTAATCCGGCATAAATTTTTTGTATAATCATCCACAAATTCGAACCATGTGCAGGGCAATTTCGTATCATCAATTTCATCATCTCCCAAGATTGCGCAACATGCTCATGATCAAGTTGCTTAAAATTCATAATATCGTTCCTAAGGGAGATGATCTTAGCGGGAGTAAAATACTTAGAGATGAAAGCATCTTTACACTTATTCCATGAATCAATACTATTTTAAGCAGTTATGAAAAATGAAGTTTTAGCACGATCTCCAAGCGAAAACGGAAATAGCTTCGATTTAACAATATCATAGTCCACATCTTTCTTCTTTTGCATATCACACAAATCATCGAAATTGTTTAGATGGGATGCAACATCTTCACTAGGAAGGCCAGAAAATTGATCTTTCATAACAAGATTCAACAAAGCGGCATTAATTTCACAAGATTCAGCATTAGCAGTGGGAGCAATCGGAGTGCTAATAAAATCTTTGTTGTTGGTTGATGTCTACTATGCAACCTTCTTCTTGTAGACGTTGTTGGCCCTCCAAGTGCAGAGGTTTGTAGGACGATAGAAAATTTCCCTCAAGTGGATGACCTAAGGTTTATCAATTCATGGGAGGCATAGGATGAAAATGGTCTCTCTCAAACAACCCTGCAACCAAACAACAAAGAGTCTCTTGTGCCCCCAACATACCCAATACAATGGTAAATTGTATATGTGCACTAGTTCGGCGAAGAGATGGTGATACAAGTGCAATATGGATGGTAGATATAGGTTTTTGTAATCTGAAAATATAAAAACAGCAAGGTAACAAGTAACAAAAATGAGTGAAAATGGTATTGCAATGCTTAGAAATAAGGCCTAGGGTCATTAACAAGGTCTTTGTTATCCATTGCGGCCGAACCTAACGTGCTCATTAAAGAGGTCTTTGCCACTTGGGAAGGGACCATTGGTTTGCTATGTAATCTGATAGTAGACGAAGCTAATCTTCTGAGCTAGCTCCCTGCGGATATCCAATCCATTCCTCTCTCTCTCTCTCACAAGTGACATGAGATGTTGTGGGGCCTCGAGCCCTCTGGATCCTTTTCCGTCAAATCCATCTACGCTAAGCTGGCAAGTGAGCCCAAAATTGGTTACCCAAAAGCTTTGTCGGAAGCTAGAGTGCTGATGACCCACAAGTGTAGGGGATCTATCATAGTCCTTTTGATAAGTAAGAGTGTCGAACCCAATGAGGAGCAGAAGGAAATGACAAGCGGTTTTTAGTAAGGTATTCTCTGCAAGCACTAAAATTATCGGTAACAGATAGTTTTGTGATAAGGTAATTTGTAACGGGTAACAAGCAATGAAAGTAAATAAGGTGCAGCAAGGTGACCCAATCCTTTTTGTAGCAAAGGAAAAGCCTGGACAAGTTCTTATATAGAGAAAAGCGCTCCCAAGGACACATGGGAATTATTGTCAAGCTAGTTTTCATCACGCTCATATGATTCACGTTCGTCACTTTGATAATTTGATATGTGGGTGGACCGGTGCTTGGGTACTGCCCTTTCTTGGACAAGCATCCTACTTATGACTAACCCCTATTTCAAGCATCCGCAACTACAAAATAAGTATTAAGGTAAACCTAACCATAGCATGAAATAAGTGGATCCAAATCAGCCCCTTACGAAGCAACGCATAAACTAGGGTTTAAGCTTCTCTCACTCTAGCAACCCATCATCTACTTATTACTTCCCAATGCCTTCCTCTAGGCCCAAATAATGGTGAAGTGTCATGTATTCGACGTTCACATAACACCACTAGAGGAGAGACAACATACATCTCATCAAAATATCAAACTAATACCAAATTCACATGACTACTAATAGCAAGACTTCACCCATGTCCGCAAGAACAAACGTAACTACTCACAAAGCATATTCATGTTTATAATCAGAGGGGTATTAATATGCATTAAGGATCTGAACATATGATCTTCCACCAAATAAACCAACTAGCATCAACTACAAGGAGTAATCAACACTACTAGCAACCCACAGGTACCAATCTGAGGTTTTGGTACAAAGATTGGATACAAGAGATGAACTAGGGTTTGAGAGGAGATGGTGCTGGTGAAGCCGTTGATGGAGATTGCACCCCTCCCGAGGAGAGGATCGTTGGTGATGATTTCCCCCTCGCAGAAGGAAGTTTCCCCGGCAGAACAGCTCTGCCGGAGCCCTAGATTGGTTCCGCCAAGGTTCCGCCTCGTGGCGGCAGAGTTTCGTCCCGTAAGCTTGCTTATGATGTTTTCCAGGGTAAAAGACTTCATATAGCAGAAGATGGGCACCGGAGGCTGCCTGGTGGCCCACGAGGCAGGGGGTGCGCCCAGGGGGGTAGGGCGCACCCCACACCCTCATGGGTGGTGGGTGGCCCCCCTCAGGTATTTCTTTCGCTCAATATTTTTTATTAATTCCCAAAATAACTTTTGTGGAGTTTCAGGACTTTTGGAGATGTGCAGAATAGGTCTCTAATATTTGCTCCTTTTCCAGCCCAGAATCCCAACTGCCGGCATTCTCCCTCTTTATGTAAACCTTGTAAAATAAGAGAGAATAGCCATAAGTATTGTGACATAACGTGTAATAACAGCCCATAATGCAATAAATATCGATATAAAAGCATGATTCAAAATGGATGTATCAACTCCCCCAAGCTTAGACCTCGCTTGTCCTCAAGCGGAAGCCGATATCGAAAAATATGTCCACATGTTTACAGATAGAGGTGTCGATAAAATAAAATACGGACATGAGGGCACCATGATCATTCTTATACAACAACATATATAGATTTTGTCATATGATTTCTTATGCTCAAGTAACAATCTATTCCCAATGTCAAGTATGATTCAGAAACTTCATTGAGAACTAACAAACTATAATCTCAGTCATTGAAGCAATTCCAATTAATCATAACATAGGAAAGAGTCAACATAAGAGCTTTTCAGCAAGTCCACATACTCAACTATCATTTAGTCTTTTACAATTGCTAACACTCACGCAATACCTATGGTTATGGAGTTTTAATCAAACATAGAGAAAGATAGGGGCTTATAGTGTTGCCTCCCAACCTTTTACCTCAAGGGTAATGTCAACAAAAATAGTTCATGCTAACTTACATTCAATTGGATATATATATATATATATATATATATATATATATATATATATCAGGATCTTTCCAACACGAGGTGCTTGCCAAAGGATAAAATGCAAAAAGGAAAGGTGAAGATCACCATGACTCTTGCATAACGTAAAAGTAAAAGATAGACCATTCGTAGAGGGAAGCAGAGGTTGTCATGTGCTTTTATGGTTGGATGCATGAAATCTTAATGCAAAAGAACGTCACTTTATATTGCCACTTGTGATACGGACCTTTATTATGCAGTCTGTCGCTTTTATTACTTCCATATCACAAGATCGTATAAAGTTTATTTTCTCCGCACTAATAAGTCATACATATTTAGAGAGCAATTTTTAGTGCATGCAACATGACAACTTACTTGAAGGATCTTACGCAATCCATAGGTAGATATGGTGGACTCTCATGGCAAAACTGGGTTTAAGGATATTTGGAAGCACAAGTAGCATCTCTACTTGGTGCAAGCAATTTGGCTAGCATGAGGGGGAAAGGCAAGCTCAACATTTTGGATGATCCATGACAATATACTTTAATTAAGATGTGAGAAAACATAACCCATGACGTTGTCTTCCTTGTCCAACATCAACTCTTTAGCATGTCATACTTTAATGAGTGCTCACAATCATAAAAGATGTCCAAGACAGTATATTTATATGTGAGAAACTCTCTTTCTTTATTACTTCCTATTAATTGCAACGATGACCAAAACTATGTTTGCCAACTCTCAACAACTTTTAATCATCATACTCTTTATATGTGAAGTCATTACTCTCCATAAGATCAATATGATCTCTTTATTTCTTTTTACTCTTTTTATTCACTCAAGATCATAACAAGATAGCAAAGCCCTTGACTCAACACTAATCTTTATCATATATAGCTCACGGACTCGATTACATAGAGGGATCATAAAGCAAAACTCAAAACTAATTCATACCAAAACTTTATTCTACTAGATCAAGATATTATTAAAAGGATTGAACTAAGAAAAAGGTTAAAGATAGGAGTCTGATGGTGATACGATACCGGGGCACCTCCACCAAGCTTGGCAGTTGCCAAGGGGAGTGCCCATACCCATGTGTTTATGTCTCCTTTGCTGGTGAAGAAGGTGGTGATGATGATGATGGATAGTCGCACATCGAGCGTAAAAGCTCCTCCAGTTTTTGGATAATGCCCTTGAGTGCGATGATAAGATCCTTCAACAAAATATTTTCATGTGTGAGATACTTGTTTTGTATGCGAGCTAACTCAATCATCTTGAAAGCTTCAATCTCAGCTGGGGTAAAGAGGTTGGGAAGAGGTTGAATGGTGTGTTCTTCTTCTGCCGCCGTAGCTTGAACCTCCATGGCCTTCTTGATCCCATCATCCTTTGTGATCTCCTCGGGTTCTTATCTCTTTAGCTCTGTCTTCAATAGCCAAGCATCCTTGTCTTCATTGTTGGAGGAGGGTGACGTCATGATGCCTGGCCTTGACAAATCTGACAGAAAACAGCTCGAAACAAAGACAGAGGATATTTGCGTGATACAGTGGTCAAAACCTTCGGGAGATTATATAATGGATTTTTACCGACCAAAAGAAGTATCGTGAAAGAAAACAGAGTCCGGAGAGCACACGAGGTGCCCACGTGGCAGGGGGCGCGCCCAGGGGGGTAGGGCACACCCTCCACCCTCGTGGATGCCTCGTGTCCTTCCCGGACTACTTCTTATTTTCCTATTTTCTTAAATATTCCAAAACCGAGAAAAATTCCTATTAGAACTATTTTGGAGTCGGTTTACTTACGGTACCACATACCTATTGATAACACACAAGTATAAGGGATCGCAAGAGTTTTCGAGGGTAGAGTATTCAACCCAAATTTATTGATTCGACACAAGGGGAGCCAAAGAATATTCTTAAGTATTAGTAGTTGAGTTGTCAATTCAACCACACCTGGATAACTTAGTATCTGCAGCGAAGTATTTAGTAGCAAAGTAGTATGGAAGTAAAAGTAACGGTGGCAAAAGTAACAGTAGCAGTTTTTTAGTAATTGTAACAGTAGCAACCGTAAAGTAAATAAGCAAAGCACAATATGTGAAAAGCTCGTAGGCACTGGATCAGTGATCACTACTAGGGAAAACGCTATACACAGAGGTATAGCAGTAGCGTTGGTCAAAACTCGGCGCTAGGGCTACTTAGTAGTAGCGCTTGTTGCAAAACCACGCTACAATCATTATTTTAGTAGTAGCGCGTCTCCACAGAAAAGTGATACTACTAAAATTCTCTCATTGGTGCCGATAGGCTAGGAATAGTAGCAGCGCTTCTCGCAGAAGCACGCTACTGCTAAAAACATTGTAGCAACGCGTTTCTTCTTTATAGCGCTACTGCTATGTAAAAGAAAATAAATAGAAAAGTAAGTAGAAAAGTAAATGAAAATGAAAGAAATAGAAAAAGGAGAAATGAAAAAAATAAAATGTAAAGAAAACAAAAGAAAAAGAGAAAGAAAACAGAAAGGGTTAGCTGCAGCACGTTTCTCTGTAACACGCTATAGCTATCTTAGCTATAGCGTGTTTCGTAAAAACGCGTTGCTGCTAGTTTGACTCAAATCCCGGCGGCCCTGGCTCTAAATTTCGCTAAGTCGTTTTCCCCCCTCTCTACTCCCCCCTGTCCCCCAACTTCTCCATCGCCGTCGTTGCCCTGCCGCGCGCCTTCGACCACACCGCCACCGCCGGAGGCCGCCTTCGACCACACCGCCGCTGCCCGCCGCCTTCGACCACACCGCCGCCACCCGAGGCCGTCCCCTCGACCTCACAGCCGCCGCCCGAGGCCGTCGTCGTCGACCTCACTGTATCCTCCCTTGAGCTTGCCGCCGCCGCCCTCGACCTCACCGCCTCTCCTGTCCCTACCCTCCTATTTCTCTCTGCTAGGGCAATTATATATATGTGTTGATACTGTGTTGATGTTCATATGAACCCTAGATTTTTTTAGGGCAGTAGGCATTTTATAGCATTTAGGAAAAATGATTTGCAATTTTTTTAGGAAATTAGCTAGGGCAATTTTTATGAAAATTCCTAAACAGTAATTCCATTTAGCTTTAAACTAATAGAGGGTATATAAATAATAGTAGCATTTAGATTTAAATTAACGGAGGGTATAAACAAAAAACACTTAGCTATAAAAAAATATTTTGACTACGGACCTGAATTTGTTCCAAATTTCATTCAAATGAAATTTGAATTATTTGGACTATGGACCTGAATATGTTTGAAGAAATTGGGTGTAGGTACTAAGGTCTTGCTGTGGAAATTTTGGTGAGGTCAAAAGGGTTAGAGAAAATGTAGTTCCTAGACTTTTAGCTTTAGACAAAAAAAAGTATTTAGCTATAAATAAAAAACAGTAGCTATGGCATTTAGCTATAAACAAAAAACAGAATTGTTTTTCTTTTCAAAAACTTGGTCAAACAGAACAGTAGCTATATGTCGTTGATGTTCATTTGCATATTCCATTATTGTTGATTATATCTTTTCATTGAAGTGGCCATGTTATATAGTGCTTGCTCATGTTATATATTTTCATTGAAGTTGTTCGATTGTGCCCAAGTGGCTTTGTTGTTTCCAGGGAATGATGCTGAGTGGCCTATGTTTTGCTGGAATGTTGATTCATTTTTGTTCCGGCAAATTTCAGGTTCTCGATTTGTCCACTTTTTAGCAAAGGTCATGCCAAAATTTTCCGTGAATTTCGGTATGACTTGTGCTACAAACTAGGACATATCGAGTGCCCGGGATTTGCCGCACTAGGAAGGAGTCAACATTCCTGCAAAACAATAGTCCTTTTTATGTCATTATTCATTTTATTAGGTCTAGAATTAATTGACTAGATTTAATCATAGGAAACATGGCTAGCAACGATGAAGGACAGGGTTCTCGTGATTGCGACGACGTCTACCTGGCGGCAGACGAATATTTTATCCTTACAGACGATCAACTGATGTTGTTGCTGGGCCCACCGGTGGCATCAGGGACTGAGAGCGACACGCAAACCGTTGCTGAGACTGAGACCGTTGCTGAGGTTCAGACCGGCATCAAGACCGGCGCTGAGATCGGTGCTGCCTCGGGGAGCGGAGCCGGTGTAGAACCGAAAGCAAAGAGGCAACGGCTTCCTAACAAACTCAGGACTACTAGGCTGGTGGTCACGGAGGTGGACGACGGCATTTTTGAGCCAAAGGCGCCCGAGGAAGCTCGCTCGTGCTACGGCAATCAAATAGGCTCCATCGTACGGACAACCGCCACCATCAACGATGAGAAACTATAGAAGATAGAAAATATGAGGAGCTCCCTCCTAAAGAAGTTTCACCAGATATTCTTGTTCCCTGGCCGGAATGAGAAGGATTATGAAGATCCAGACAAGGACCCGGCAATGAAGAAGATAAACAAACACGCCATGACCAAGTTCAGTGACGCGTTGGCCTCCTGGAAAACTCGAGTGAAAGCAAGGATCATCGACAAGAAGGAACCCTACTCTGAGATTGTAAAGGATAATCCGACAATCACAGAAGACCAGTTTCAAATATTTAAGGAGGCTTGCGAGGCCGAAGTTGCCAAAAACAAGTTAATTACATGAAGGGGCTTCAACAGAGGAACATTGGGAGCCACCACCTCGGAAGTCATGGTTACGGCGGAAAGAGGTCCAAATGGGCCAAGGAGGACGCGGAAGCCGCGAGCCTGGGCATCCCAGACCCCTTGGAGGATTTCACCGTCCCGCAGGAGCGTGACGTCCTGAGGGCCCGGCATCGTTGGGACCCAGTGAAGAAGGTTTACGAGACAACACCGGTCATTACGGAGTTCATGAGACTACTGGTAATTTTAGTTTCTGATCAATTCGACTGGACACGTTTGTCATATTTGTAAACGATCCTTGTGCCTTTTGCAGAGAGAGCAACACCGGATTGCGGCCGAAAGCGACTCGCCGTCTGAGGCATTGGCGAGGCCCAAGTGGGACACTCCATTCAACTGGGCGTTGAACATATTGAAACGACAACCGGTGGATACTTGACCATCGTATGGACGCGTGCACGGTGTCGAAGACGGCGCCACGTGGAAGAAGTACTACCGTGAGACCACGGAGGAGAGAAAGGAAAGACGGAGGTTAACTGAAGAAAACAGCGACAAGAAGATTGAGATTGCGGTTGAGAAGAAATCATCTCAAACAGTTGCAACAGCGGTAGCTGCCGCAAAACAGGCGGTTGCAGATTTGTCTACTTCCTTGGTGACGGGCGTTATCACTTGGACAAGGAAAAATCCAGAAAAAAATGCAGATGACTTTCCCCTTGCTGACTTCTTGGGAGCACCTGCTCCCGCACCGGCTACCGCACCTGCTCCCGCACCGGACGTGCTCGGCGGTGCTTCATCTTTGGCTGAGCTCGACGCCCTCACGGTATTTGTCACACTGGCCCCCTTCAATATAAATGTATAATCTCCCGTTTTTGTTGCCTTTCGGATGTCTCACGTCGCGGACTTTTCTTTGCAGGCCGACGAAACCCCGTGCACCATATTGTACACCATCGGCGACCAGAAGGTGGCCGTGGGGAAGGCGACGATAATGAAGCCGAAGGAACCATTGTTCCACAGCCGACCGATCCCCCCGAACGTCTTCAAGGTTTCCATGGCCAGTGTTGAACTGGGCCACGAGAATTTGCCTCCTCCAACACTACTGGTGGATGACGAGGAGACACTGCGGCGGCTTGGTGATTGTTGCAATGGGTGGGTCCTATTGTGGCCAAAGAGTCTGCTTCGTCTGGAGGCGGCCGGGAGCACGCAGCCTCAGCAAGGTATGAACATCAACACCCCACCTACCCAATTAGCGTCGGGTGTCGGGTTGGGTGATAGCGGACGGGTTAAGGAGGAGGCTCCATTAGTCGCTGATGATGTCGCCATGGATGAGGATGAGGATGACGATGGCGCTGAACAGTATGTCTATACTGGCGCCTCCTCAGGGTTTGAGCATCATGAGTCGGTGCCTGAATTACCGTCTCAACATGTTATTGACGACCTTCCGGTAGTAAAGAAGTCTAAGAAGAGAGCGAGGAAAGGCAAAAAAGCTGATTCTATGATCCAGGCGCCTCAGCAGCCTCGGCTTCAGGACCGTATAGATATCCCCGATGCGGATAAATGGCATATCCCCGGTCAACCAATCCTACCTGCAACAGCGCTACGGGCCAGATTCGGCGATCTAAGGAGACTTCATGACGATGTGCTGCGGGTAGAGAAATGCCTCATCGCCTCGAAAGATCCAGGATACCCACTCTACGTGGTTAACGTTCCGCGGCAAATGTCGTATGTCGACAGCTTCCCTGCGAATAAGTTCTTCCTCCGATTCGATTACATATTCGACATGTTTCACGTGAAGAAGCTGGATTTTACGTTTGTCCGCCTTTATGCCTTGCACATGAACTACATCATTGGGGTTGAGCTGATATGTCATATCTGTGTTCCTGACCCGTACTACATGCACGAGAGCTTCTTGGGAGTCTGTGCAGAGCAGCATGAATACGCGAGGGATTACATCGTCAGTTTCATGCTCGCCAATAAGGACTAGGAGGCGATTCTCGTGCCTTATCATCCCGTGTAAGTCATCCGCGCTGCTATACTTCCTTTGATTTCAATAATTCATTTGCATGGTGGAGGCTAATTAATTTGAGGTGTACTTATTTTGCGCAGCGGCGGGCGCGCCGTCCTCATCATCCTCTACCCCCGATTCTCCCACGCTCTTTACTTGGACTCGTCGAAGAACATTCACAAAAAGGATTACACCCACATCAAAGATGTTCTCAACAGTGCTATGTTTTACTACCAAGCAAGGGGTGGAGAGGTTAGGGACAAGAAAAGAAGGGGCGGCAGGGCCGCCTTCAGCCATAAGACCGACTTCTGCTGCATCCAGCAGCCGAACGATTCTCTTAATGATGGATTCTATGTCCTACACCACATGCTGGAGTACAGACGGGATCACCAGAACCTTCACATATCACCTAGATCTGGCGATGCCCATATTCTGCAATGGGCAAAGGACATAGGAGATATCGAGGATCATCGACTTCGAGCTGAGTTCTATAACATCCAGCGCGAACTTGCCCAAATCATCATGAAAGAGGTCGTCAGAAAAACAGGGATGTTCTACGGAGGACAAATGTCGCGGGAAGACGTCCGAACATGGATAGCCTCTCAGCGTCTCGACATGAAGCCTTTCACTAAGCTCGGGGACTATCTCCCTGACCTCGATGGATGGCACGACATGTTGGAGTGATTGTCGATATATGGCAATGTGTCCGTTTACTCCATACTTTCTGTATGACAAAACTTTGAGTTATGCGCAGTGAAACTTTATTTGTGATGTAATTAAACCGTCCTCCTCCTCGACTAGCGAAGATCACTCTAGTTAGGGCATTTTGGTTACGATGAACTTTGTTATTTATGCTTATGATATGTTGTTTCTATTTTTGTCAAGTCTGTCTCTTTCTGTTGCTCAACTATATATGTTGCATATCATCTAGTCATGTGACGATGCAGGTGCATAGATCATCGATGGAGAAGAAGTGCTACGCCAGGAGTGTATATACGATGAGTGGCCGGAGTGTCAGGCCCAGGTGTTACCGGTTTCCGGTTTCCGAGCGACATGCAGTAGTTAGTTTAGGTTCACGCTAATGCGAGAGAGGGATACAAACTCATGTACTCAAAGTGATAGCTCTTCTCGCGTACACCATTGTTTAGATGGATGACGATGTATTTGCAAGTAATCAAGGACTTGTATTGCTATTTTCGAGATGATGACGAGAGACGACTTTGTGTTGGATGATGATTATGATGAGACTATTTGTATGTATATGCTATGATTATATTTGTGGTCTCGCAGGCATTTGTATGTGTATCATGATGACATTTCTATGTGCTAAAGATTCTTCTATAAAGCCTGTTCAAATACAAAATAAATATGCCCAAAAAAACAAAAAACCTGTTAAATTAGCAGTAGCGAGTGTATAGAAGTTAGCAGCAGCGCCTCTATAGCAGTAGCGCGTTGCTACAAAGGGCGCTAGAGCTACTAGCAGTAGCGTGCTCCCAGTAACCGCGCTGCTGCTACACTTGTGTAGCAGTAGCGCCGGTGACCACGCGCTATTGCTATATGTTAGCTGTAGCGCCTTATTAGTAGCGCCCCACCCCGCGCTACTGATACACCAAAAACCCGCACTGCTGCTAGCCTTTTCCCTAGTAGTGGATGGATAATTATGTCGGATGCGGTTCATCATGTAATAGTTATAACATAGGGTGACACAGAACTAGCTCCAGTTCATCAATGTAATGTAGGCATGTATTCCGAATATAGTCATACGTGCTTATGGAAAAGAACTTGCATGACATGTTTTGTCCTACCCTCCCATGGCAGCGGGGTCCTAATGGAAACTAAGGGATATTAAGGCCTCCTTTTAATAGAGTACCGGACCAAAGCATTAGCACATAGTGAATACATAAACTCCTCAAACTACGGTCATCACTAAGAAGTATCCCGATTATTGTCACTTCGGGGTTGTCGGATCATAACACATAATAGGTGACCATTGACTTGCAAGATAGGATCAAGAACTCACATATATTCATGAAAACATAATGGGTTCAGATCTGAAATCATGGCACTCGGGCCCTAGTGACAAGCATTAAGCATGGCAAAGTCATAGCAACATCAATCTCAGAACATAGTGGATACCTGGGATCAAACCCTAACAAAACTAACTTGATTACATGGTAAATCTCATCCAACCCATCACCATCCAACAAGCCTATGATGGAATTACTCATGCACGGCAGTGAGCATCATGAAATTGGTGATGGAGGATGGTTGATGATGACGACGGCGATGAATCCCCCTCTCCGGAGCCCCGAACGGACTCCAGATCAGCCCTTCCGAGAGAGATTAGGGCTTGGCGGCGGCTTCGTATCATAAAATGCGATGAAACTTTCTCTTTGATTTTTCTCTCCATGAAAGCAAATATATGGAGTTGGAATTCAGGTCGGTGGATGTCCAGGGGGCCCACGAGCAGGGGCGCGCCCTAGGGGACGGGCCGCGCCCCCCACCCTCGTGGACAGGGTGTGGGCCCCCCTGATGCTGATTCTTTCCCCAGTATTTTTATTAGTTCTGAAAAGTTGCTCCATGGATTTTCAGGTCATTCCAAGAACTTTTATTTCTGCACAAAAATAACACCATGGCAGTTCTTCTGAAAATAGCGTCAGTCTGGGTTAGTTCTATTCAAATCATGCAAGTTAGAGTCCAAAGCAAGGGCAATAGTGTTTGGATAAGTAGATACGATGGAGACGTATCAACTCCCCCAAGCTTAAACCTTTGCTTGTCCTCAAGCAATTCAGTTGACAAACTGAAAGTGATAAAGAAAAACTTTTACAAACCCTGTTTACTCATATCAATGGCATAATCAACTAACCATATTCATAATAACACTTAGGTCTCATGTTTACTCATATCAATGGCATAATCAACTAGCGAGCAATAATAATAAAACTCAGATGACAACACTTTCTCAAAACAATCATAATATGATATAACAAGATGGTATCTCGCTAGCCCTTTCCGAGACCACAAAACATAAATGCAGAGCACCTTTAAAGAACAAGGACTGACTAAACATTGTAATTCATGGTAAAAGAGATCTAGTCATAGTCTTACCCAATATAAACTAATAGTAATGCAAGCAAATGACATCGGTGATCTCCAGCGGGTGCTTTTTAATAAGAGGGTGATGACTCAACATAAAAGTAAATAGATAGGCCCTTCGCAGAGGGAAGGTGTCACATCCCTGGTCCTGTTATGCACTAGGCTAGACCCTCATGTGAGCATCATGTTTTAATTCAAATGAAATTTGAATTGAGGAATTTTCAAAAGCCTCAGAAGACCTCTAAAAATAACCAACATTTAAATCTCATCAAATGAGTCCAAAGAAATGTTCCTGTTACTCTGTGAAAATATTGGTAAGAGGTAAAATTCAAACAAATATTTTTGGGATCACATAATTATTTATTTTTGGGCCTTTGACTTAAACCAATGACATATTTGAGTTGAATTTATTTCTATTATATAAAAAATAAAGTTCAAATATTTTTGTAAGTTGCCTGTGACCTTGGACTAGTTCCTGAGCTCACATACAATTTACAAAAAGTTTTAGAAAAATGATTTGATATTTTAAATCAAATCAAAACCAATTGCAGAAAATAGAAAAGAGAAAGAAAGAGAGAGAGAACCCACCTGGACTTACCTGGCACCCACCAACCGGCCCAGCTCCAACGGCCCAGCCCATCACCGCCTCCTCCTTGTCGTCTTCCTCCCTCGCCAGAAGGACGGAGGCGCGTGCCCGCCCCGCGCCGGCCACCTCCTCCCTCCCTGCCTGCCTGGCCCCTCTCCGATGCGCCTAGACGATGCCACGGAGATGCCGAACCCCCTCGACCTCTCTATCACTCTCCCCGTGGCCCTCCTCTCCTCTGCTTCCTCTCTCTCATTCGCCCGAACGCAGCCGTCGCCACCGACGAGCTCCCTCGCGGCCACCGCCACCCCTCTCCTCTCCGACGCGCTCCCGAGCTCTGCAGTGCCTCCCTCGTCCTCTCCGTCGGCTCACGCGACTGGAGAAGCCCCGAAGCACCGCCCCGACGCTTTTCCCCTCCTCGGACCCGCCGGTCGCCGTCGCCCGATTCGTCGACTCTGGACCGTCCCCGACCTCGCCGAGCATTCCGTCGTCATCGCTGTGAGCCCCAGCACCGAACCTTCCTCTCCCCGATGCCGATTTCTTCCACTAACCGCGGGCTCCGCCGAGCCCGAGAGTCCATTGCCGCCGGCCATGAGGTCGCCGTGGCTAGAGCTCACGCGCGTCACGTCCAAGCACACCACCGTGCTCAGCACCATGCCAGGATCCCAAAACCCTAGTCTATTGCTCCTGTTGTGTACCGTAGCCACCGCTCACGCCTCACCCAAACTCCGGCCGCCGCCGTCGTCATGATTGCCGTCGCCTCCGGCCACCCTAGCTTCTCCCGTTTGCCCTGTTAGATGCGCGCGAGCCTGGGCATCCCGTAGAGCCCCTCCGCCACTCTTTTGGTCATCGGAGGGCGAATCCTGGCGCTCTCCGCCGTCCCTGGCCTCGCCGGCGATGAGCCTCGGGTCAACTCCGGCGAGTTTGACCCGGGATTGACCCCAGTTGGACTCCCCCTGACTCAATGACAGGTGGGGCCCAGCCCTGTTAGTTAATTAGGATTAGTACTAATCGAATTAGTTAAACTAATTACACTGACACGCGGGACCCATGTGTCAGGTTTGACCCGGACCGTGCCTCGTTGACCTGCTGATGTCATGATGATGTCAGGCTGACGCAGTAAGTCATTTTCTGGATTTATTATATTCAGGAAATTCCAGAAAATAATCTAAACTTCTAAAATTCATATAAAATCAACCGTAAGTCAGAATGAAATAATTTATATATGAAAAATTATCAGAAAAATTCAAGGAACCCATCTGTACCATTTTCATGCATGTTTGAACAATGTTTGTCCTCTGTTTTGGACAAAACAAATAAAGGGCATTTAAATAACCATATATGGAGTTGGAATTTGAATCATGTATTCAAACCAACTTCATTTAAATCATAGCTAGGTGCATTAGCCCAAAACACATTCATATTGCCATGTCATAGCATGCATCATATTGTGCATTGCATTGATCGTGTTTCTTCTGTGTTTGCCGGTGTTGCTCCCCCTTGGTAGACGTTGTTCCGACGTTGTGATCGTTGACACTAATGAAGACTGAATGTTATCTTCAGAAGTGCCAGGCAAGCAAAACCCCCTTGTTCATTCCGATACAATCCTACTCTCTCGCCCTGCTCTCTTTTACTACATTAGGACAACAACGAGTCATCTGTTACTTGCTGCGGTAGCTGAACCCCTTTATCCTCTGCATGACCTATCATTGCCACAATAAATAGATGAAACCCACTAGTATGAGTAGGAGTTGCTTGAGCCCTGTTGTGCCTACTCGTTCATGTTTGTTTGTCATGCCTGCTACTGCTTAGAGTTGAGTCAGGTCTGATTCATCGGGGATGAATCAGAGGTGTGTGAACATGCCCTACTGTGTGTGAGCTAAGTGTGTGAACACGATTTGGTAAAAGGTAACGGTGAGAGGCCATGTAGGAGTACATGGTGGGTTGTCTCATTGAAGCCGTACTTAGGAACTGAGTTCTGTGTTTGTGATCCATGATTCAGCTACTACCATGCATTGGGCCCTGAAATATGACCCCGCTCGACTTCTTATTCACCCTAGTCCTCTGTCCAGGAGTTGCAAGTAGTTTCTGGTGTTTGTAGCCTACTGGAGGCCGTGGACAGCGCTGACCGTAGGGGGTGGGCTGTGATGCGGTAGGTACGTGGCCGGGAATACCGGGCACCCGTTTGGTGTCTCGGGAACCCTGCACACATCGTTTGGGGCTATGAGCAAAACTCCGGCCGGATCTCCTCATGGATGGAACCCGAATAGGCGATAAACCTGGACTAGAGACTTGAGTGTTTAAGTAGGTCGTGGTCTACACCCACGTCGGCTTTCACTTGAAGTCTGCCAAGCACATGTCATGTGCAGACGCTAAGTGGTGGAAACATGTATGAAGAAGTACACCCCTGCAGGGTTAACATCATCTATTCGAATAGCCGTGTCCGCGGAAAAGGACTTCTGGGTTGCTTATATCAGTTCATAGACAAGTGAAAGTGGATACTCTAAAATACGCAAGATAAGCGTGAGTGCTATGGATGGCGTTCTCGTAGGGAGACGGGAGCGGTTCCATAGTGGTGTATTGGTTGGTGAATATGTGGACTCGTGTGCGCCTCCTCAAAAGAGTTGCTTGCAGTCATAGTTTAGGATAGCCACCGAGTCAAAGCTGGCTTGCTGTAGTTAAACTCCACCATCCCCTTTGTTGATAATGATGCATATGTAGTTAGTTCTGATGTAAGTCTTGCTGGGTACATTTGTACTCACGTTGCTTAATTTATGTTTTTGCAGAGAGACTTCAGTCTCACTAGTAGTTCCGCGTGGACTTCGACGTTTAGCTTGATACCTCAGCTACGATCTTGTGCCCTTGGCAGGATCTGGTAGATAGTCAGGCTTCTCAGCCTTTTTGATTTATAGATGTCTGTACTCAGACATGATAGCTTCCGCTTGTGTTTTGATTTGTATGCTCTGAATGTTGGGTCATGAGACCCCTGTTTGTAATATCCCGCTCCTCGGAGCCTAATGAATACTTACTTGTGTCGTAGAGTCATGTTGTGATGCCTTGTTGTATTTGCACATATCGAGCATATTGTGTGTATGATTGAAATGCTTGGTATGTGTGGCATCTGACTATCTAGTTGTTTATTCTTAGTAGCCTCTCTTACCGGGAAATGTCTCCTAGTGATTCCACTGAGCCATGGTAGCTTGCTACTGCTCCGGAACACTTAGGCTGGCCGGCATGTGTCCTTCTTCGTTCCTATGTCTGTCCCCTCGGGGAAATGTCACGCGATGAATACTGGAGTCCTGTTAGCCCGCTACAGCCCGGTTCACTGGAGTCCTGCTAGCCCAGTGCTACAGCCCGGATTCACTCGCTGATGACCGACACATTCGATGCTGGGTCATGGATGCCTGTCCCTGTAGGTCTGTGCCACTTTGGGTTTACGACTAGCCATGTCAGCCCGGGCTCCTTATCATATGGATGCTAGCGACACTATCATATACGTGTGCCAAAAGGCGCAAACGGTCCCGGGCAAAGGTAAGGCGACACCCGTGGGAATACCGTGCGTGAGGCCGCAAAGTGATATGAGGTGTTAGAGGCTAGATCGATGTGGCATTGAGTCGGGGTCCTGACAGCGTTGATGATACCAACGCTGTCAGGACCCCGAC
>NC_057795.1:119444036-119478883 GCF_018294505.1 Triticum aestivum | reverse complement strand
ACTCAATGCCACATCGATCTAGCCTGTAACACCTCATATCACTTTGCGGCCTCACGCACGGTATTCCCACGGGTGTCGCCTTACCTTTGCCCGGGACCGTTTGCGGCTTTTGGCTCACGTATATGATGATGTCGCTAGCATCCATATGATAAGGATCCCGGGCTGACATGACTAGTCGTAAACCCAAAGTGGCACAGACTTACAGGAACAGGCATCCATGACCCAGCATCGAACGTGTCGGTCATCAGCAAGTGGGTCCGGGCTGTAGCACTGGGCTAGCAGGACTCCTGTAAACCGGGCTGTAGCGGGCTAACAGGGCTCCGGTACTCAATGCGTGACATTTCCCCGAAGGGACAGACACAGGAACGAAGAAGGACACATGCCGGCCAGCCTAAGTGTTCCGGAGCAGTAGCAAGCTACCATGGCTCAATGGAAACACTAGGAGACATTTCCCGGTAAGAGAGGCTACTAAAGATAAACAACTAGATAGTCAGATCCCACACATACCAAGCATTTCAATCATACACACAATATGCTCGATATGTGCAAATACAACAAGGCATCACAACATGACTCTACGGCACAAGTACTTTATTTAAAGGCTCAGAGAGCCATACATAACATACATACAAGTACGGGTCACACGACCCACATTCAAGTCATACAGTCATACAAACCAGCAACGGAAGTAACTTGTCTGAGTACAGACAACTAGTAAAATAAAAGAGGCTTGGAAAGCCTAGCTATACTAAGTGGACCTTCACAAGCTCAGGATTACCACCTGGGCCTTAGTCTACTCGTCGATGTCAACGTCTATGAAGAACCCATCAGAAGGGGTTGCAGCACCTTCTGTAAAATGTAAATTATAGCAACATGAGTACAAAGGTACCCAGCAAGACTTACGTCAGATCCTACATACATGCACATTATCAAGAAGGGTTGGTGGAGTTATTGCAGCAAGCCAGCTTTGACTCTTGGCTAAACTATCCTACGAGACTCCAACTTGAAATGGTTTTGCGCACACGAGTCCACTACTCACCACTTCAATACACAACCGAGAATCCACCTCCGTCTTCCTACGGAGGCGCCATCCTCGGCACTCACGCTTATCTTGAAGCTTTTAATAGTTTCCAGTTTACTTGTCTATGAACTGTATAGGCAACCAAGTAGTCCTTTACTGCGGACGCGGCTATTCGAATAGATCATGTTAACCCTGCAGGGGAGTACTTCTTCATACATGTTTCCACCACTTAGCGTCTGCACACGACATGTGCTCGGCAGACTTCAAGCGAAAGCCGACGTGGGTGTAGACCACGACCTACCTAAACACCTAAGTCTCTAATCCAGGTTTATCGCCTCTCCAGGTTCCATCCGCAGGGAGTCCGGCCGAGGTTTCCCATACGGCCCCGAACGATGTGTACAGGGTTCCGTGACACCTAACGGGTGTCCGGTATTCCCGGCCACGTACCTACCGCATCACAGCCCACCCCTACGGTCAGCGCTGCCCACGGCCTCCAGTAGGCTACAAACACCAGAAACTACTTGCAACTCCTGGACAGAGGACTAGGGTGAATAAGAAGTCGAGGGGGGTCATATTTCAGGGCCCAATGCATGGTAGTAGCTGTATCTTAAATCACACATACAGATCTCAGTGCTTAAGGTCGGCTTCAATGAAACAACCCACCATGTACTCCTACCTGGCCTCTCATTGATACCTTTACCAAATCGTGTTCACCACATCACTCTCATTACCGCCATGATCATTTCACTCTAGCCCATCACCCAGTTGAACCAGACCTGACACGACTCTACGCATAGCAGGCATAGCAAGGTAGGAACAACACATACATATGGCTCAAACAACTCCTACACATGCTAGTGGGTTTCATCTAGTTACTGTGGCAATGACAGGTCATGCAGAGGAAATGGGTTCAACTACCGTAGCACACAGCAGTTTGAAACGCGTTGTCTTAATGTAGTAAAAGAGAGCAAGAGCGAGAACATGGGATTGTATCGATATGATTAAATGGTTGGTTGCTTGCCTGATGGATCGATGCACGGATACGATTCTTCGCTAGGGTAATCACGGTACTCCTCGGAGGCAGAACCTGCCGCAAAGAACACCGATACACAACTATCACCAAACAATGTGCGACAATATGATGCATGCATGAAACATGGCAATATGAGTGTGTTGGGCTAATGCAACTAAAACCAGATGGGTTTGAACCAATTTGACCCAAAGATTCAAATTTCAAAGTCATAAATGGCCCTTTAAAGTGTTTTATCTTGTTCTGCACTAAGCAGCAAGTTAACTTGTTTAAACATGCATGAAAACATTACAGATGGATAGATTGGATTTTTCTGATCATTTTTCATATATAACTTGTTTGATTTGGAGTTACAGATTAAAAGTTATGAATTTTTGAAGTTTGAACTATATTCTGGAATTGCCTATATTAGAATAAATCCAGAAATTAATTTATTGTGTCAGCCATGCATCAGAATGACGTCAGGGCACCAACCGAATCTGAATCTCAGGCAGATATGATGGTTGGAATGTTTTCCAATGATTATAATATTGGTCACTCTGTAACCGGTAAAGTGGATGTCGTGGCCAACACACCCCGCCGGAAGACCTATTATTGTAGTATCTTGATTGAAGAAGTTGGCCACCTTCCCATAAGGACTTCGTAGGATTTACTCCCTAGTTATTCCTTATGATTTTTGTGTTTCCGAAGTCCGACCTTTACTTGATGTTCTAGATATCAGACCATTTCAAGGAATGGGATACGCTAGTACATCAAGGAGAACATTAGAAGCGGAGTGTCAAATGTCTCTCGGTCGATCATCCAGATTTTGTTTCCTTAGCTTCGCTAAGGTAAAATCTGAGAAGGTGTTATCTTCCTTTGCATCTGCATCATCCATCATCATCCATCATGGTAGCAAGTTGTGTTGCCAGGATCCTTGACACGGATATTGGTAAAATCTTGATGATTATGGAAATGCTCAAGTTATTGAGAGCACGCGCAAGTGCTAGGTTGATCGTCGGCATTAACTGTATAGTGCTCTCAGTTTCCTCGGCAATGCTATGACCTTTTCAAACAGTGAATTCACTCTCTATTGTTGGGTTCTTCCCCAGTTACCAGAATCATTCCCAGCATTTGCATTTTGTTCCCAGCTTGCACCGCCAATGTGCCATTCTACCATGGGTCTCTTCCATTTCCGGTGGTAAGCAAATTCATCCATTACGTTGTCTTCAACAAGGTAATCCACATCATCCAAGTCCGAGTATGCCATTCTACCGACCCCCTCCAAACGATCGCTCGAGAATTGCCTTAGGCTGGTTTAAAGAGTTTCAATGATCTCTGAATCAAAGGTTATTCTTTTTGCCACTTAAGGGGATATATCTACGAGTCACCATCCCTAAGGTGCCTCGTTGTGGTATCATGGCAACTCAACTCCTCGCTATGTTGACAATCGTTTACCACCTTTTTAAGTGTGGAATTGTAGTCTACCTGGTAAACCTCCGTCATTTGTTCCACTCCTTTCCGCTAGAGGTGTGCTTCGTCTCTCAGCTCAAGAGATGTTGCTATGTCTCATTCCGTGAGTTAATCCTGAGTTGTTCGACCTTCGAGAAGAACGATTCTTTTGGGGTCTTCCTTCCTCTCGTTGTCATGATAGTTGGAGTTCTCAAAGCAAGACTTCGAGACAATGATGGTGATCAAATCAACACTCTTATGGAGTGCACCCTGGATCGTGAAGATTGTGCTAGTTTGCGTTCCCCCTTCACCTTACCCTACGCTTGAATCTCGGGACGAGATTTTTGTGTAGTGGGGGTGGGTTGTCACATCCCTGGTCCTGTTATGCACTAGGCTAGACCCTCATGTGAGCATCATGTTTTAATTCAAATGAAATTTGAAATGAGGAATTTTCAAAAGCCTCAGAAGACGTCTAAAAATAACCAACATTTAAATCTCATCAAATGAGTGCAAAGAAATGTTCCTGTTACTCTGTGAAAATATTGGTCAGAGGTAAAATTCAAACCAATATTTTTGTAATCACATAATTATTTATTTTTGGGCCTTTGACTTAAACCAATGACATATTTGAGTTGAATTTATTTCTATTATATAAGAAATAAAGTTCAAATATTTTTGTAAGTTGCCTGTGACCTTGGACTAGTTCCTGAGCTCACATACAATTTACAGAAAGTTTTAGAAAAATGATTTGATATTTTAAATCAAATCAAAACCAATTGCAGAAAATAGAAAAGAGAAAGAAAGAGAGAGAGAACCCACCTGGACTTACCTGGCGCCCACCAACCGGCCCAGCTCCAACGGCCCAGCCCATCACCGCCTCCTCCCTGTCGTCTTCCTCCCTCGCCAGAAGGACGGAGGTGCGTGCCCGCCCCGCGCCGGCCACCTCCTCCCTCCTTGCCTGCCTGGCCCCTCTTCGATGCGCCTAGACGACGCCACGGAGATGCCGAACCCCCTCGACCTCTCTATCACTCTCCCCGTGGCCCTCCTCTCCTCTGCTTCCTCTCTCTCACTCGCCCGAACGCAGCCGTCGCCACCGACGAGCTCCCTTGCGGCCACCGCCACCCCCTCTCCTCTCCGACGCGCTCCCGAGCTCCGCAGTGCCTCCCTCGTCCTCTCCATCGGCTCACGCGACCGAAGAAGCCCCGTAGAACCGCCCCGATGCTTTTCCCCTCCTCAGACCCGCCGGTCGCTGTCGCCCGATTTGTCGGCTCCGGACCGTCCTCGACGTCGCCGAGCGTTCCGTCGTCATCGCTGTGAGTCCCCGCACCGAACCTTCCTCTCCCCGATGCCGATTTCTTCCACTAACCGCGGGCTCCGCCGAGCCCGAGAGTCCATTGCCGCCGGCCATGAGGTCGCCGTGGCTAGAGCTCACGCGCGTCACGTCCAAGCACACAATCGTGCTCAGCACCACGCCAGGATCCCAAAACCCTAGTCTATTGCTCCTGTTGTGTACCGTAGCCACCGCTCGCGCCTCACCCGAACTCCGGCCACCGCCGTTGTCATGATTGCCGTTGCCTCCGGCCACCCTAGCTTCTCCCGTTTGCCCTGTTAGATGCGCGCGAGCCTGGGCATCTCGTAGAGCCCCTCCGCCACTCTTTTGGTCATCGGAGGGCGAATCCCGACGCTCTCCGCCGTCCCTGGCCTCGCCGGCGACGAGCCTCGGGTCAACTCCAGCGAGTTTGACCCGGGTCTGACCCTAGTTGGACTCCCCCTGACTCAATGACAGGTGGGGCCCAGGCCTGTTAGTTAATTAGGATTAGTACTAATCGAATTAGTTAAACTAATTACACTGACACGCGGGACCCATGTGTCAGGTTTGACCCGGACCGTGCCTCGTTGACCTTCTGACGTCATGATGATGTCAGGCTGACGCAGTAAGTCATTTTCTGGATTTATTATATTCAGGAAATTCCAGAAAATAGTCTAAACTTCTAAAATTCATATAAAATCAACCGTAAGTCAGAATGAAATAATTTATATATGAAAAATTATCAGAAAAATTCAAGGAACCCATATGTACCATTTTTCATGCATGTTTGAACAATGTTTGTCCTCTGTTTGGACAAAACAAATAAAGGGCATTTAAATAACCATATATGGAGTTGGAATTTGAATCATGTATTCAAACCAACTTCATTTAAATCATAGCTAGGTGCATTAGCCCAAAACACATTCATATTGCCATGTCATAGCATGCATCATATTGTGCATTGCATTGATCGTGTTTCTTCTGTGTTTGCCGGTGTTGTTCCCCCTTGGTAGACGTTGTTCCGACGTTGTGATCGTTGACACTGATGAAGACTGAATGTTATCTTCAGAAGTGCCAGGCAAGCAATACACCCTTGTTCATTCCGATACAATCCTACTCTCTCGCCCTGCTCTTTTTTACTGCATTAGGACAACAACGAGTCATCTGTTACTTGCTGCGGTAGCTGAACCCCTTTATCCTCTGCATGACCTGTCATTGCCACAGTAAATAGATGAAACCCACTAGTATGAGTAGGAGTTGCTTGAGCCCTGTTGTGCCTACTCGTTCATGTTTGTTTGTCATGCCTGCTACTGCTTAGAGTTGAGTCAGGTCTGATCCATCGGGGATGAATCAGAGGTGTGTGAACATGCCCTACTGTGTGTGAGCTAAGTGTGTGAACACGATTTGGTAAAAGGTAACGGTGAGAGGCCATGTAGGAGTACATGGTGGGTTGTCTCATTGAAGCCGTCCTTAGGAACCGAGTTCTGTGTTTGTGATCCATGATTCAGCTACTACCATGCATTGGGCCCTGAAATATGACCCCGCTCGACTTCTTATTCACCCTAGTCCTCTGTCCAGGAGTTGCAAGTAGTTTCTGGTGTTTGTAGCCTACTGGAGGCCGTGGACAGCGCTGACCGTAGGGGGTGGGCTGTGATGTGGTAGGTACGTGGCCGGGAATACCGGGCACCCGTTTGGTGTCTCGGGAACCCTGCACACATCGTTTGGGGCTATGAGCGAAACTCCGGCCGGATTTCCTCATGGATGGAACCCGAATAGGCGATAAACCTGGACTAGAGACTTGAGTGTTTAAGTAGGTCGTGGTCTACACCCACGTCGGCTTTCGCTTGAAGTCTGCCGAGCACATGTCGTGTGCAGACGCTAAGCGGTGGAAACATGTATGAAGAAGTACACCCCTGCAGGGTTAACATCATCTATTCGAATAGCCGTGTCCGCGGAAAAGGACTTCTGGGTTGCTTATATCAGTTCATAGACAAGTGAAAGTGGATACTCTAAAATACGCAAGATAAGCGTGAGTGCTATGGATGGCGTTCTCGTAGGGAGACGGGAGCGGTTCCATAGTGGTGTATTGGTTGGTGAATATGTGGACTCGTGTGCGCCTCCTCAAAAGAGTTGCTTGCAGTCGTAGTTTAGGATAGCCACCGAGTCAAAGCTGGCTTGCTGCAGTTAAACTCCACCATCCCCTTTGTTGATAATGATGCATATGTAGTTAGTTCTGATGTAAGTCTTGCTGGGTACATTTGTACTCACGTTGCTTAATTTATGTTTTTGCAGAGAGACTTAAGTCTCACTAGTAGTTCCGCGTGGACTTCGACGTTTAGCTTGATACCTCAGCTACGATCTTGTGCCCTTGGCAGGATCTGGTAGATAGTCAGGCTTCTCAGCCTTTTTCATTTATAGATGTCTGTACTCAGACATGATAGCTTCCGCTTGTGTTTTGATTTGTATGCTCTGAATGTTGGGTCATGAGACCCCTGTTTGTAATATCCCACTCCTCGGACCCTAATGAATACTTACTTGTGTCGTAGAGTCATGTTGTGATGCCTTGTTGTATTTGCACATATCGAGCATATTGTGTGTATGATTGAAATGCTTGGTATGTGTGGGATCTGACTATCTAGTTGCTTATTCTTAGTAGCCTCTCTTACCGGGAAATGTCTCCTAGTGATTCCACTGAGCCATGGTAGCTTGCTACTGCTCCGGAACACTTAGGCTGGCCGGCATGTGTCCTTCTTTGTTCCTGTGTCTGTCCCCTCGGGGAAATGTCACACGATGAATACCGGAGTCTTGTTAGCTCGCTACAGCCCGGTTCACCGGAGTCCTGCTAGCCCAGTGCTATAGCCCGGATTCACTCGCTGATGACCGACACGTTCGATGCTGGGTCATGGATGCCTGTCCCTGTAGGTCTGTGCCACTTTGGGTTTACGACTAGCCATGTCAGCCCGGGCTCCTTATCATATGGATGCTAGCGACACTATCATATACGTGTGCCAAAAGGCGCAAACGGTCCCGGGAAAAGGTAAGGCGACACCCGTGGGAATACCGTGCGTGAGGCCGCAAAGTGATATGAGGTGTTACATGCTAGATCGAAGCGGCATTGAGTCCGGGTCCTGACAGCGTTGATACGCTATCAGGACCCGGACTCAATGCCACTTCGATCTAGCATGTAACACCTCATATCACTTTGCGGCCTCACGCACGGTCAGGACCCGGACTCAATGCCACTTCGATCTAGCATGTAACACCTCATATCACTTTGCGGCCTCACGCACGGTATTCCCACGGGTGTCGCCTTACCTTTGCCTGGGACCGTTTGCGCCTTTTGGCTCACATATATGATGATGTCGCTAGCATCCATATGATAAGGAGCCCGGGCTGACATGATTAGTCGTAAACCCAAAGTGGCACAGACTTACAGGAACAGGCATCCATGACCCAGCATCGAACGTGTCGGTCATCAGCAAGTGGGTCCGGGCTGTAGCACTGGGCTAGCAGGACTCCGGTAAACCGGGCTGTTGTGGGCTAATAGGGCTCTGGTACTCAATGCGTGACATTTCCCCGAAGGGACAGACACAGGAACGAAGAAGGACACATGCCGGCCAGCCTAAGTGTTCCGGAGCAGTAGCAAGCTACCATGGCTCAATGGAAACACTAGGAGACATTTCCCGGTAAGAGAGGCTACTAAAGATAAACAACTAGATAGTCAGATCCCACACATACCAAGCATTTCAATCATACACACAATATGCTCGATATGTGCAAATACAACAAGGCGTCACAACATGACTCTACGGCACAAGTACTTTATTTAAAGGCTCAGAGAGCCATACATAACATACATACAAGTACGGGTCACACGACCCACATTCAAGTCATACAGTCATACAAACCAGCAACGGAAGTAACTTGTCTGAGTACAGACAACTAGTAAAATAAAAGAGGCTTGGAAAGCCTAGCTATACTAAGTGGACCTTCACAAGCTCAGGATTACCACCTAGGCCTTAGTCTACTCGTCGATGTCAACGTCTATGAAGAACCCATCAGAAGGGGTTGCAGCACCTTCTGTAAAATGTAAATTATAGCAACATGAGTACAAAGGTACCCAGCAAGACTTACGTCAGATCCTACATACATGCACATTATCAAGAAGGGTTGGTGGAGTTATTGCAGCAAGCCAGCTTTGACTCTTGGCTAACTATCCTACGAGACTCCAACTTGAAATGGTTTTGCGCACACGAGTCCACTACTCACCACTTCAATACACAACCGAGAATCCACCTCCGTCTTCCTACGGAGGGGCCATCCTCGGCACTCACGCTTATCTTGAAGCTTTTAATAGTTTCCAGTTTACTTGTCTATGAACTGTATAGGCAACCAAGTAGTCCTTTACCGCGGACGCGGCTATTCGAATAGATCATGTTAACCCTGCAGGGGTGTACTTCTTCATACATGTTTCCACCACTTAGCGTCTGCACACGACATGTGCTCGGCAGACTTCAAGCGAAAGCCGACGTGGGTGTAGACCACGACCTACCTAAACACCTAAGTCTCTAATCCAGGTTTATCGCCTATCCAGGTTCCATCCGCAGGGAGTCCGGCCGAGGTTTCCCATACGGCCCCGAACGATGTGTACAGGGTTCCGTGACACCTAACGGGTGTCCGGTATTCCCGGCCACGTACCTACCGCATCACAGCCCACCCCTATGGTCAGCGCTGCCCACGGCCTCCAGTAGGCTACAAACACCAGAAACTACTTGCAACTCCTGGACAGAGGACTAGGGTGAATAAGAAGTCGAGCGGGGTCATATTTCAGGGCCCAATGCATGGTAGTAGCTGTATCTTAAATCACACATACAGATCTCAGTGCTTAAGGTCGGCTTCAATGAAACAACCCACCATGTACTCCTACATGGCCTCTCATCGATACCTTTACCAAATCGTGTTCACCACATCACTCTCATTACCGCCATGATCATTTCACTCTAGCCCATCACCCAGATGAACCAGACCTGACACGACTCTACGCATAGCAGGCATAGCAAGGTAGGAACAACACATACATATGGCTCAAACAACTCCTGCACATGCTAGTGGGTTTCATCTAGTTACTATGGCAATGACAGGTCATGCAGAGGAAATGGGTTCAACTACCGTAGCACACAACAGTTTGAAACACATTGTCTTAATGCAGTAAAAGAGAGCAAGAGCGAGAACATGGGATTGTATCGATATGATCAAATGGTTGGTTGCTTGCCTGATGGATCGATGCACGGATACGATTCTTCGCTAGGGTAATCACGGTACTCCTCGGAGGCAGAACCTGCCACAAAGAACACCGATACACAACTATCACCAAACAATGTGCGACAATATGATGCATGCATGAAACATGGAAATATGAGTGTGTTGGGCTAATGCAACTAAAACCAGATGGGTTTGAACCAATTTGACCCAAAGATTCAAATTTCAAACTCATAAATGGCCCTTTAAAGTGTTTTATCTTGTTCTGCACTAAACAGCAAGTTAACTTGTTTAAACATGCATGAAAGCAGTACAGATGGATAGATTCGATTTTTCTGATCATTTTTCATATATAACTTGTTTGATTTGGAGTTACAGATTAAAAGTTATGAATTTTTGAAGTTTGAACTATATTCTGGAATTTCCTATATTAGAATAAATCCAGAAATTAATTTATTGCGTCAGCCATGCGTCAGAATGACGTCAGGGCACCAACGGAATCTGAATCACAGGCAGATATGATGGTTGGAATGTTTTCCAATGATTATAATATTGGTCACTCTGTAACCGGTAAAGTGGATGTCGTGGCCAACACACCCCGCCGGAAGACCTATGATTGTAGTATCTTGATTGAAGAAGTTGGCCACCTTCCCATAAGGACTTCGTAGGATTTACTCCCTAGTTATGCCTTATGATTTTTGTGTTTCCGAAGTCCGACCTTTACTTGATGTTCTAGATATCAGACCATTTCAAGGAATGGGATACGCTAGTACATCAAGGAGAACATTAGAAGCGGAGTGTCAAATGTCTCTCGGTCGATCATCCAGATTTTGTTTCCTTAGCTTCCCTAAGGTAAAATCTGAGAAGGTGTTATCTTCCTTTGCATCTGCATCATCCATCATCATCCATCATGGTAGCAAGTTGTGTTGCCAGGATCCTTGACACGGATATTGGTAAAATCTTGATGATTATGGAAATGCTCAAGTTCTTGAGAGCACGCGCAAGTGCTAGGTTGATCGTCGGCATTAACTGTATAGTGCTCTCAGTTTCCTCGGCAATGCTATGACCTTTTCGAACAGTGAATTCACTCTCTATTGTTGGGTTCTTCCCCAGTTACCAGAATCATTCCCAGCATTTGCATTTTGTTCCCAGCTTGCACCGCCAATGTGCCATTCTACCATGGGTCTCTTCCATTTCCGGTGGTAAGCAAATTCATCCATTACGTTGTCTTCAACAAGGTAATCCACATCATCCAAGTCCGAGTATGCCATTCTACAGACCCCCTCCAAACGATCGCTCGAGAATTGCCTTAGGCTGGTTTAAAGAGTTTCAATGATCTCTGAATCAAAGGTAATTCCTTTTGCCACTTAAGGGGATATATCTACGAGTCACCATCCCTAAGGTGCCTCGTTGTGGTATCATGGCAACTCAACTCCTTGCTATGTTGACAATCGTTTACCACCTTTTTAAGTGTGGAATTGTAGTCTACCTGGTAAACCTCCGTCATTTGTTCCACTCCTTTCCGCTAGAGGTGTGCTGCGTCTCTCAGCTCAAGAGATGTTGCTATGTCTCATTCCGTGAGTTAATCCTGAGTTGTTCGACCTTCGAGAAGAACGATTCTTTTGGGGTCTTCCTTCCTCTCGTTGTCATGATAGTTGGAGTTCTCAGAGCAAGACTTCGAGACAATGATGGTGATCAAATCAACACTCTTATGGAGTGCACCCTGGATCGTGAAGATTGTGCTAGTTTGTGTTCCCCCTTCACCTTACCCTACGCTTGAATCTCGGGACGAGTTTTTTGTTTAGTGGGGGTGGGTTGTCACATCCCTGGTCCTGTTATGCACTAGGCTAGACCCTCATGTGAGCATCATGTTTTAATTCAAATTAAATTTGAATTGAGGAATTTTCAAAAGCCTCAGAAGACCTCTAAAAATAACCAACATTTAAATCTCATCAAATGAGTCCAAAGAAATGTTCCTGTTACTCTGTGAAAATATTGGTAAGAGGTAAAATTCAAACCAATATTTTTGGAATCACGTAATTATTTATTTTTGGGCCTTTGACTTAAACCAATGACATATTTGAGTTGAATTTATTTCTATTATATAAGAAATAAAGTTCAAATATTTTTGTAAGTTGCCTGTGACCTTGGACTAGTTCTTGAGCTCACATACAATTTACAGAAAGTTTTAGAAAAATGATTTGATATTTTAAATCAAATCAAAACCAATTGCAGAAAATAGAAAAGAGAAAGAAAGAGAGAGAGAACCCACTTGGACTTACCTGGCGCCCACCAACCGGCCCAGCTCCAACGGCCCAGCCCATCACCGCCTCCTCCCTGTCGTCTTCCTCCCTCGCCAGAAGGACGGAGGCGCGTGCCCGCCCTGCGCCGGCCACCTCCTCCCTTCCTGCCTGCCTGGCCCCTCTTCGATGCGCCTAGACAACACCACGGAGATGCCGAACCCCCTCGACCTCTCTATCACTCTCCCCGTGGACCTCCTCTCCTCTGCTTCCTCTCTCTCACTCGCCCGAACGCAGCCGTCCCCACCGACGAGCTCCCTCGCGGCCACCGCCACCCCCTCTCCTCTCCGACGCGCTCCCGAGCTCCGCAGTGCCTCCCTCGTCCTCTCCGTCGGCTCACGCGACCGGAGAAGCCCCGAAGCACCGCCCCGATGCTTTTCCCCTCCTCGGACCCGCCGGTCGCTGTCGCCTGATTCGTCGGCTCCGGACCGTCCCCGACGTCGCCGAGTGTTCCGTCGTCATCGCTGTGAGCCCCCGCACCGAACCTTCCTCTCCCCAATGCCGATTTCTTCCACTAACCGCGGGCTCCGCCGAGCCCGAGAGTCCATTGCCGCCGGCCATGAGGTCGCCGTGGCTAGAGCTCACGCGCATCACGTCCAAGCACACCATCGTGCTCAGCACCACGCCAGGATCCCAAAACCCTAGTCTATTGCTCCTGTTGTGTACCATAGCCACCGCTCGCGCCTCACCCGAACTCCAGCCACCGCCGTTGTCATGATTGCCGTCGCCTCCGGCCACCCTAGCTTCTCCCGTTTGCCCTGTTAGATGCGCGCGAGCCTGGGCATCTCGTAGAGCCCCTCCGCCACTCTTTTGGTCATCGGAGGGTGAATCCCGATGCTCTCCGCCGTCCCTGGCCTCGCCGGCGACGAGCCTCGGGTCAACTCCGGCGAGTTTGACCCGGGTCTGACCCCAGTTGGACTCCCCCTGACTCAATGACAGGTGGGGCCCAGCCATGTTAGTTAATTAGGATTAGTACTAATAGAATTAGTTAAACTAATTACACTGACACACGGGACCCATGTGTCAGGTTTGACCCGGACCGTGCCTCGTTGACCTGCTGACGTCATGATGATGTCAGGCTGATGCAGTAAGTCATTTTCTGGATTTATTATATTCAGGAAATTCCAGAAAATAATCTAAACTTCTAAAATTCATATAAAATCAACCGTAAGTCAGAATGAAATAATTTATATATGAAAAATTATCAGAAAAATTCAAGGAACCCATCTGTACCATTTTCAGGCATGTTTGAACAATGTTTGTCCTCTGTTTTGCACAAAACAAATAAAGGGCATTTAAATAACCATATATGGAGTTGGAATTTGAATCATGTATTCAAACCAACTTCATTTAAATCATAGCTAGGTGCATTAGCCCAAAACACATTCATATTGCCATGTCATAGCATGCATCATATTGTGCATTGCATTGATCGTGTTTCTTCTGTGTTTGCCGGTGTTGTTCCCCCTTGGTAGACGTTGTTCCGACATTGTGATTGTTGACACTGATGAAGACTGAATGTTATCTTCAGAAGTGCCAGGCAAGCAAAACCCCCTTGTTCATTCCGATACAATCCTACTCTCTCGCCCTGCTCTCTTTTACTGCATTAGGACAACAAGGAGTCATCTGTTACTTGCTGCGGTAGCTGAACCCCTTTATCCTCTGCATGACCTGTCATTGCCACAGTAAATAGATGAAACCCACTAGTATGAGTAGGAGTTGCTTGAGCCCTGTTTTGCCTACTCGTTCATGTTTGTTTGTCATGCCTGCTACTGCTTAGAGTTGAGTCAGTTCTGATTCATCGGGGATGAATCAGAGGTGTGTGAACATGCCCTACTATGTGTGAGCTAAGTGTGTGAACACGATTTGGTAAAAGGTAACGGTGAGAGGCCATGTAGGAGTACCTGGTGGGTTGTCTCATTGAAGCCGTCCTTAGGAACCGAGTTCTGTGTTTGTGATCCATGATTCAACTACTACCATGCATTGGGCCCTGAAATATGACCCAGCTCGACTTCTTATTCACCCTAGTCCTCTGTCCAGGAGTTGCAAGTAGTTTCTGGTGTTTGTAGCCTACTGGAGGCCGTGGACAGCGCTGACCGTAGGGGGTGGGCTGTGATGCGGTAGGTACGTGGCCGGGAATACCGGGCACCCGTTTGGTGTCTCGGGAACCCTGCACACATCGTTTGGGGCTATGAGCGAAACTCCGGCCGGATCTCCTCATGGATGGAACCCGAATAGGTGATAAACCTGGACTAGAGACTTGAGTGTTTAAGTAGGTCGAGGTCTACACCCACGTCGGCTTTCGCTTGAAGTCTGCCGAGCACATGTCGTGTGCAGATGCTAAGTGGTGGAAACATGTATGAAGAAGTACACCCCTGCAGGGTTAACATCATCTATTCGAATAGCCGTGTCCGTGGAAAAGGACTTCTGGGTTGCTTATATCAGTTCATAGACAAGTGAAAGTGGATACTCTAAAATACGCAAGATAAGCGTGAGTGCTATGGATGGCGTTCTCGTAGGGAGACGGGAGCGGTTCCATAGTGGTGTATTGGTTGGTGAATATGTGGACTCGTGTGCGCCTCCTCAAAAGAGTTGCTTGCAGTCGTAGTTTAGGATAGCCACCGAGTCAAAGCTGGCTTGCTGCAGTTAAACTCCACCATCCCCTTTGTTGATAATGATGCATATGTAGTTAGTTCTGATGTAAGTCTTGCTGGGTACATTTGTACTCACGTTGCTTAATTTATGTTTTTGCAGAGAGACTTCGGTCTCACTAGTAGTTCCACGTGGACTTCGACGTTTAGCTTGATACCTCAGCTACGATCTTGTGCCCTTGGCAGGATCTGGTAGATAGTCAGGCTTCTCAGCCTTTTTCATTTATAGATGTCTGTACTCACACATGATAGCTTCCGCTTGTGTTTTGATTTGTATGCTCTGAATGTTGTGTCATGAGACCCCTGTTTGTAATATCCCGCTCCTCGGAGCCTAATGAATACTTACTTGTGTCGTAGAGTCATGTTGTGATGCCTTGTTGTATTTGCACATATCGAGCATATTGTGTGTATGATTGAAATGCTTGGTATGTGTGGGATCTGACTATCTAGTTGTTTATTCTTAGTAGCCTCTCTTACCGGGAAATGTCTCCTAGTGATTCCACTGAGCCATGGTAGCTTGCTACTGCTCCGGAACACTTAGGCTGGCCGGCATGTGTCCTTCTTCGTTCCTGTGTCTGTCCCCTCAGGGAAATGTCACGCGATGAATACCGGAGTCCTGTTAGCCCGCTACAGCCCGGTTCACCGGAGTCCTGCTAGCCCAGTGCTATAGCCCGGATTCACTCGCTGATGACCGACACGTTCGATGCTGGGTCATGGATGCCTGTCCCTGTAGGTCTGTGCCACTTTGGGTTTACGACTAGCCATGTCAGCCCGGGCTCCTTATCATATGGATGCTAGCGACTCTATCATATACGTGTGCCAAAAGGCGCAAACGGTCCCGGGAAAAGGTAAGGCGACACTCGTGGGAATACCGTGCGTGAGGCCGCAAAGTGATATGAGGTGTTACATGCTAGATCGAAGTGGCATTGTGTCGGGGTCCTAACAGCGTTCTTTGCCCGGGACCGTTTGCGCCTTTTGGCTCACGTATATGATGATGTCGCTAGCATCCATATGATAAGGAGCCCGGGCTGACATGACTAGTCGTAAACCCAAAGTGGCACAGACTTACAGGAACAGGCATCCATGACCCAGCATCGAACGTGTCGGTCATCAGCAAGTGGGTCCGGGCTGTAGCACTGGGCTAGCAGGACTCCAGTAAACCGGGCTGTAGCGGGCTAACAGGGCTCCGGTACTCAATGCGTGACATTTCCCCGAAGGGACAGACACAGGAACGAAGAAGGACACATGCCGGCCAGCCTAAGTGTTCCGGAGCAGTAGCAAGCTACCATGGCTCAATGGAAACACTAGGAGACATTTCCCGGTAAGAGAGGCTACTAAAGATAAACAACTAGATAGTCAGATCCCACACATACCAAGCATTTCAATCATACACACAATATGCTCGATATGTGCAAATACAACAAGGCATCACAACATGACTCTATGGCACAAGTACTTTATTTAAAGGCTCAGAGAGCCATACATAACATACATACAAGTACGGGTCACACGACCCACATTCAAGTCATACAGTCATACAAACCAGCAACGGAAGTAACTTGTCTGAGTACAAACAACTAGTAAAATAAAAGAGGCTTGGAAAGCCTAGCTATACTAAGTGGACCTTCACAAGCTCAGGATTACCACCTGGGCCTTAGTCTACTCGTCGATGTCAACGTCTACGAAGAACCAATCAGAAGGGGTTGCAGCACCTTCTGTAAAATGTAAATTATAGCAACATGAGTACAAAGGTACCCAGCAAGACTTACGTCAGATCCTACATACATGCACATTATCAAGAAGGGTAGGTGGAGTTATTGCAGCAAGCCAGCTTTGACTCTTGGCTAAACTATCCTACGAGACTCCAGCTTGAAATGGTTTTGCGCACACGAGTCCACTACTCACCACTTCAATACACAACCGAGAATCCACCTCCGTCTTCCTACGGAGGGGCCATCCTCGGCACTCACGCTTATCTTGAAGCTTTTAATAGTTTCCAGTTTACTTGTCTATGAACTGTATAGGCAACCAAGTAGTCCTTTACCGCGGACGCGGCTATTCGAATAGATCATGTTAACCCTGCAGGGGTGTACTTCTTCATACATGTTTCCACCACTTAGCGTCTGCACACGACATGTGCTCGGCAGACTTCAAGCGAAAGCCGACGTGGGTGTAGACCACGACCTACCTAAACACCTAAGTCTCTAATCCAGGTTTATCGCCTATCCAGGTTCCATCCGCAGGGAGTCCGGCTGAGGTTTCCCATACGGCCCCGAACGATGTGTACAGGGTTCCGTGACACCTAACGGGTGTCCGGTATTCCCAGCCACGTACCTACCGCATCACAGCCCACCCCTACGGTCAGCGCTGCCCATGGCCTCCAGTAGGCTACAAACACCAGAAACTACTTGCAACTCCTGGACAGAGGACTAGGGTGAATAAGAAGTCGAGCGGGGTCATATTTCAGGGCCCAATGCATGGTAGTAGCTGTATCTTAAATCACACATATAGATCTCAGTGCTTAAGGTCGGCTTCAATGAAACAACCCACCATGTACTCCTACATGGCCTCTCATCGATACCTTTACCAAATCGTGTTCACCACATCACTCTCATTACCGCCATGATCATTTCACTCTAGCCCATCACCCAGATGAACCAGACCTGACACGACTCTACGCATAGCAGGCATAGCAAGGTAGGAACAACACATACATATGGCTCAAACAACTCCTACACATGCTAGTGGGTTTCATCTAGTTACTGTGGCAATGACAGGTCATGCAGAGGAAATGGGATCAACTACCGTAGCACACAGCAGTTTGAAATGCGTTGTCTTAATGCAGTAAAAGAGAGCAAGAGCGAGAACATGGGATTGTATCGATATGAGCAAATGGTTGGTTGCTTGCCTGATGGATCGTTGCACGGATACGATTCTTCGCTAGGGTAATCACGGTACTCCTCGGAGGCAGAACCTGCTGCAAAGAACACCGATACACAACTATCACTAAACAATGTGCGACAATATGATGCATGCATGAAACATGGCAATATGAGTGTGTTGGGCTAATGCAACTAAAACCAGATGGGTTTGAACCAATTTGACCCAAAGATTCAAATTTCAAACTCATAAATGGCCCTTTAAAGTGTTTTATCTTGTTCTGCACTAAACAGCAAGTTAACTTGTTTAAACATGCATGAAAACAGTACAGATGGATAGGTTGGATTTTTCTGATCATTTTTCATATATAACTTGTTTGATTTGGAGTTATAGATTAAAAGTTATGAATTTTTGAAGTTTGAACTATATTCTGGAATTTCCTATATTAGAATACATCCAGAAATTAATTTATTGCGTCAGCCATGCGTCAGAATGATGTCAGGGCACCAACCGAATCTGAATCTCAGGCAGATATGATGGTTGGAATGTTTTCCAATGATTATAATATTGGTCACTCTGTAACCGGTAAAGTGGATGGCGTGGCCAACACACCCCGCCGGAAGACCTATTATTGTAGTATCTTGATTGAAGAAGTTGGCCACCTTCCCATAAGGACTTCGTAGGATTTACTCCCTAGTTATGCCTTATGATTTTTGTGTTTCCGAAGTCCGACCTTTACTTGATGTTCTAGATATCAGACCATTTCAAGGAATGGGATACGCTAGTACATCAAGGAGAACATTGGAAGCGGAGTGTCAAATGTCTCTCGGTCGATCATCCAGATTTTGTTTCCTTAGCTTCGCTAAGGTAAAATCTGAGAAGGTGTTATCTTCCTTTGCATCTGCATCATCCATCATCATCCATCATGGTAGGAAGTTGTGTTGCCAGGATCCTTGACATGGATATTGGTAAAATCTTGATGATTATGGAAATGCTCAAGTTCTTGAGAGCACGTGCAAGTGCTAGGTTGATCGTCGGCATTAACTGTATAGTGCTCTCAGTTTCCTCGGCAATGCTATGACCTTTTCAAACAGTGAATTCACTCTCTATTGTTGGGTTCTTCCCCAGTTACCAGAATCATTCCCAGCATTGCATTTTGTTCCCAGCTTGCACCGCCAATGTGCCATTCTACCATGGGTCTCTTCCATTTCCGGTGGTAAGCAAATTCATCCATTACGTTGTCTTCAATAAGGTAATCCACATCATCCAAGTCCGAGTATGCCATTCTACCGACCCCCTCCAAACGATCGCTCGAGAATTGCCTTAGGCTGGTCTAAAAGTTTCAATGAGCTCTGAATCAAAGGTAATTCTTTTTGCCACTTAAGGGGATATATCTATGAGTCACCATCCTAAGGTGCCTCGTTGTGGTATCATGGAAACTCAACTCCTCGCTATGTTGACAATTGTTTACCACCTTTTTAAGTGTGGAATTGTAGTCTACCTGGTAAACCTCCGTCATTTGTTCCACTCCTTTCCGCTAGAGGTGTGCTTCGTCTCTCAGCTCAAGAGATGTTGCTATGTCTCATTCCGTGAGTTAATCCTGAGTTGTTCGACCTTCGAGAAGAACGATTCTTTTGGGGTCTTCCTTCCTCTCGTTGTCATGATAGTTGGAGTTCTCAGAGCAAGACTTCGAGACAATGATGGTGATCAAATCAACACTCTTATGGAGTGCACCCTGGATCGTGAAGATTGTGCTAGTTTGCGTTCCCCCTTCACCTTACCCTACGCTTGAATCTCGGGATGAGGTTTTTGTTTAGTGGGGGTGGGTTGTCACATCCCTGGTCCTGTTATGCACTAGGCTAGACCCTCATGTGAGCATCATGTTTTAATTCAAATGAAATTTGAATTGAGGAATTTTCAAAAGCCTCAGAAGACCTCTAAAAATAACCAACATTTAAATCTCATCAAATGAGTCCAAAGAAATGTTCCTGTTACTCTGTGAAAATATTGGTAAGAGGTAAAATTCAAACCAATATTTTTGGAATCACAGAATTATTTATTTTTGGGCCTTTGACTTAAACCAATGACATATTTGAGTTGAATTTATTTCTATTATATAAGAAATAAAGTTCAAATATTTTTGTAAGTTTCCTGTGACCTTGGACTAGTTCCTGAGCTCACATACAATTTACAGAAAGTTTTAGAAAAATGATTTGATATTTTAAATCAAATCAAAACCAATTGCAGAAAATAGAAAAGAGAAAGAAAGAGAGAGAGAACCCACCTGGACTTACCTGGCGCCCACCAACCGGCCCAGCTCCAACGGCCCAGCCCATCACCGCCTCCTCCCTCTCGTCTTCCTCCCTTGCCAGAAGGACGGAGGCGCGTGCCCGCCCCGCGCTGGCCACCTCCTCCCTCCCTCTCTGCCTGGCCCCTCTCCGATGCGCCTAGACGACGCCACGGAGATGCTAAACCCCCTCGACCTCTCTATCACTCTCCCTGTGGCCCTCCTCTCCTCTGCTTCCTCTCTCTCACTCACCCGAACGCAGCCGTCGCCACCGACGAGCTCCCTCGCGGCCACCGCCACCCCCTCTCCTCTCCAACGCGCTCCCGAGCTCCGCAGTGCCTCCCTCGTCCTCTCCTTCGGCTCACGCGACCGGAGAAGCCCCGTAGAACCGCCCCGATGCTTTTCCCCTCCTCGGACCCGCCGGTCGCTATCGCCCGATTCGTCGGCTCCGGACCGTCCCCGACGTCGCCGAGCATTCCTTCGTCATCGCTGTGAGCCCCCGCACCGAACCTTCCTCTCCCCGATGCCGATTTCTTCCACTAACCGCGGGCTCCGCCGAGTCCGAGAGTCCATTGCCGCCGGCCATGAGGTCGCCGTCGCTAGAGCTCACGCGCGTCACGTCCAAGCACACCATCGTGCTCAGCACCACGCCAGGATCCCAAAACCCTAGTCTATTGCTTCTGTTGTGTACCGTAGCCACCGCTCGCGCCTCACCCGAACTCCGGCCACCGCCGTTGTCATGATTGCCGTCGCCTCCGGCCACCCTAGCTTCTCCCGTTTGCCCTGTTAGATGCGCGCGAGCCTGGGCATCTCGTAGAGCCCCTCCGCCACTCTTTTGGTCATCGGAGGGCGAATCCCGACGCTCTCCGCCGTCCCTGGCCTCGTCGGCGACATGCCTTGGGTCAACTCCGGCGAGTTTGACCCGGGTTTGACCCCAGTTGGACTCCCCTTGACTCAATGACAGGTGGGGCCCAGCCCTGTTAGTTAATTAGGATTAGTACTAATCGAATTAGTTAAACTAATTACACTGACACACGGGACCCATGTGTCAGGTTTGACCCGGACCGTGCCTCGTTGACCTGCTGACGTCATGACGATGTCAGGCTGACGCAGTAAGTCATTTTCTGGATTTATTATATTCAGGAAATTCCAGAAAATAATCTAAACTTCTAAAATTCATATAAAATCAACCGTAAGTCAGAATGAAATAATTTATATATGAAAAATTATCAGAAAAATTCAAGGAACCCATCTGTACCATTTTCATGCATGTTTGAACAATGTTTGTCCTCTGTTTTGCACAAAACAAATAAAGGGCATTTAAATAACCATATATGGAGTTGGAATTTGAATCATGTATTCAAACCAACTTCATTTAAATCATAGCTAGGTGCATTAGCCCAAAACACATTCATATTGCCATGTCATAGCATGCATCATATTGTGCATTGCATTGATCGTGTTTCTTCTGTGTTTGCCGGTGTTGTTCCCCCTTGGTAGACGTTGTTCCGACGTTGTGATCGTTGACACTGATGAAGACTGAATGTTATCTTCAGAAGTGCCAGGCAAGCAAAACCACCTTGTTCATTCCGATACAATCCTACTCTCTCGCCCTGCTCTCTTTTACTGCATTAGGACAACAAGGAGTCATCTGTTACTTGCTGCGGTAGCTGAACCCCTTTATCCTCTGCATGACCTGTCATTGCCACAGTAAATAGATGAAACCCACTAGTATGAGTAGGAGTTGCTTGAGCCCTGTTGTGCCTACTCGTTCATGTTTGTTTGTCATGCCTGCTACTGATTAGAGTTGAGTCAGGTCTGATTCATCGGGGATGAATCAGAAATGTGTGAACATGCCCTACTGTATGTGAGCTAAGTGTGTGAACACAATTTGGTAAAAGGTAATGGTGAGAGGCCATGTAGGAGTACATGGTGGGTTGTCTCATTGAAGCCGTCCTTAGGAACCGAGTTCTGTGTTTGTGATCCATGATTCAGCTACTACCATGCATTGGGCCCTGAAATATGACCCCGCTCGACTTCTTATTCACCCTAGTCCTCTGTCCAGGAGTTGCAAGTAGTTTCTTGTGTTTGTAGTCTACTGGAGGCCGTGGACAGTGCTGACCGTAGGGGGTGGGCTGTGATGCGGTAGGTACGTGGCCGGGAATACCGGGCACCCGTTTGGTGTCTCGGGAACCCTGCACACATCGTTCGGGGCTATGAGCGAAACTCCGGCCAGATCTCCTCATGGATGGAACCCGAATAGGCGATAAACCTGGACTAGAGACTTGAGTGTTTAAGTAGGTCGTGGTCTACACCCACGTCGGCTTTCGCTTGAAGTCTGCCGAGCACATGTCGTGTGCAGACGCTAAGTGGTGGAAACATGTATGAAGAAGTACACCCCTGCAGGGTTAACATCATCTATTCGAATAGCCGTGTCCGCGGAAAAGGACTTCTGGGTTGCTTATATCAGTTCATAGACAAGTGAAAGTGGATACTCTAAAATACGCAAGATAAGCGTGAGTGCTATGGATGGCGTTCTCGTAGGGAGACGGGAGCGGTTCCATAGTGGTGTATTGGTTGGTGAATATGTGGACTCGTGTGCGCCTCCTCAAAAGAGTTGCTTGCAGTCGTAGTTTAGGATAGCCACCGAGTCAAAGCTGGCTTGCTGCAGTTAAACTCCACCATCCCCTTTGTTGATAATGATGCATATGTAGTTAGTTCTGATGTAAGTCTTGCTGGGTACATTTGTACTCACGTTGCTTAATTTATGTTTTTGCATAGAGACTTCAGTCTCACTAGTAGTTCTGCGTGGACTTCGACGTTTAGCATGATACCTCAGCTACGATCTTGTGCCCTTGGCAGGATCTGGTAGATAGTCAGGCTTATCAGCCTTTTTCATTTATAGATGTCTGTACTCAGACATGATAGCTTCCGCTTGTGTTTTGATTTGTATGCTCTGAATGTTGGGTCATGAGACCCCTATTTGTAATATCCCGCTCCTCGGAGCCTAATGAATACTTACTTGTGTCGTAGAGTCATGTTGTGATGCCTTGTTGTATTTGCACATATCGAGCATATTGTGTGTATGATTGAAATGCTTGGTATGTGTGGGATCTGACTATCTAGTTGTTTATTCTTAGTAGCCTCTCTTACCGGGAAATGTCTCCTAGTGATTCCACTGAGCCATGGTAGCTTGCTACTGCTCCGGAACACTTAGGCTGGCCGGCATGTGTCCTTCTTCGTTCCTGTGTCTGTCCCCTCGGGGAAATGTCACGCGATGAATACCGGAGTCCTGTTAGCCCGCTACAGCCCGGTTCACCGGAGTCCTGCTAGCCCAGTGCTACAGCCCGGATTCACTCGCTGATGACCGACACGTTCGATGCTGGGTCATGGATGCCTGTCCCTGTAGGTCTGTGCCACTTTGGGTTTACGACTAGCCATGTCAGCCCGGGCTCCTTATCATATGGATGCTAGCGACACTATCATATACGTGTGCCAAAAGGCGCAAACGGTCCCGGGAAAAGGTAAGGCGACACCCGTGGGAATACCGTGCGTGAGGCCGCAAAGTTATATGAGGTGTTACATGCTAGATCGATGTGGCATTGAGTCGGGGTCCTGACAGAAGGAGGGATTTGTAGAGGTGCCAGAGCTCAATTTTGAAATAGAGATGAACAACATTTTGAGCGGTATACTTTCACTGTCAACTTAACAACTAAGAGATGTCGATATCTTCCATGATACACACATTATAGGTGGTTCCCAAACAGAATGGTAAAGATTATAGTCCCCCACCACCAACAAGCATCAATCCATGGCTTGCCCGAAACAACGGGTGCCTCCAACTAGCAACAATCCCGGGGGAGTTTTGTTTGCAATTATTTTGATTTGATTTGAGCATGGGACTGGGCATCCCGGTGACCAGGTATTTTCTCGTGAATGAGGAGTGGAGTCCACTCCTCTTGAGAATAACCCGCCTAACATGGAAGATACAGACATCCCTAGTTGATACATGAGTTGTTCGAGCATACAAAACAGAATTTCATTTGAAGGTTTGGAGTTTGTCACATACAAATTTACTTGGAACGGCAGGTAGATACCGCATATAGGAAGCTATGGTGGACTCATATGGAATAACTTTGGGGTTTATGAAGTTTGGATGCACAAGCAGTATTCCCGCTTAGTACAGGTGAAGGCTAGCAAGATACTGGGAAGCGACCAACTGAGAGAGCGACAATAGTCATGAACATGCATTAAAATTAATCAACACCGAGTGCAAGCATGAGTAGGATATAATCCACCATGAACATAAATATCGTGAAGGCTATGTTGATTTTGTTTCAACTACATGCGTGAACATCTGCCAAGTCAAGTCACTCGAATCATTCAAAGGAGGATACCACCCTATCATACCACATCACAACCATTTTAATAGCATGTTGGCACGCAAGGTAAACCATTATAAGCTCCTAGCTAATGAAGCATGGCATAAGCAACTATAATCTCTAATTGTCATCGCAAACATGTTTATTCATAATAGGCTGAATCAAGAACGATGAACAAATCATATTTACAAAAACAAGAGAGGTCGAGTTCATACCAGCTTCTCTCATCTCAATCAGTCCATCATATATCGTCATTATTGCCTTTCACTTGCACAACCGAATGGTGTGTATAATAATAATAGTGCATGTGCATTGGACTAAGCTGGAATCTGCAAGCATTCAATTCAAGGGAGAAGGCAAGGTAATATGGGCTCTTGGTTAAATCAACAATAATGCATATGAGAGCCACTTAAACATTTGTTTTACTGGGTCCACTTAACATTTTTATTATGGTCTTCTCCTCTCGACCCCAAAGGAAAGAAAAGAAATAAGACTATTTACACGGGAAAGCTCCCAACAAGAAAAAGAAGAACGAGAAATCTTTTGGGGTTTTCTTTTAATTATTACTACTATAGACATAGAAAGTAAACTAACTAATTGTTTTTGGTTTTTCTTAAGATTTATCAAACACACAAGAAGAAAGCTAGAAAAAGAAATTGAAGTAGCATGGATAGTATGATGAAAAAGTATGAGCACCGACAACTAGAATGAGTGTGTGATACGTCTCCAACGTATCTATAATTTTTGATTATTCCATGCTATTATATTACCCGTTTTGGATGTTTATGGGCTTTACTTTACACATTTATATCATTTTTGGGACTAACCTACTAACCGGAGGCCCAGCCCGTATTGCTGTTTTTTTGCCTATTTCAGTATTTCGAAGAAAAGGAATATAAAATGGAGTCCAAACGGAATGAAACCTTCGGGAGCGTGATTTTTGGAATGAACGTGATCCAGAGGACTTGGAGTGCAAGCCAAGAAGCAGCCGAGGCGGCCACGAGGGTGGAGGGCGTGCCCACCCCTATAGGGCGCGCCCCCTATCTCGTGGGCCCCTCGGGCGGCCACCGACCTACTTCTTCCTCCTATATATACCCACGTACCCCGAAGACATCCAGGGAGCCAAAGAAAAACAATTTCCACCGCCGTAACCTTCTGTATCTGCGAGATCCCATCTTGGAGCCTTCGTCAGCGCTCCGCCGGAGGGGGAATCGACCACGGAGGGCTTCTACATCAACACCATAGCCCTTCCGATGATTTGTGAGTAGTTTACCACAGACCTTCGGGTCCATAGTTATTAGCTAGATGGCTTCTTCTCTCTTTTTGGATCTGAATACCATGTTCTCCCCCTCTCTTGTGGAGATCTATTCGATGTAAACTCTTTTTGCGGTGTGTTTGTCGAGATCCGATGAATTGTGGGTTTATGATCAAGTTTATCTATGAGAAATATTTGAATCTTCTCTAAATTCTTTTATGTATGATTGAGTTATGTTTGCAAGTCTCTTTGAATTATCAGTTTGGTTTGGCCTACTAGATTGATCTTTCTTGCCATGGGAGAAGTGCTTAGCTTTGGGTTCAATCTTGTGGTGTCCTTACCCATTGACAATAAGGGTTGCAAGGCACGTATTGTATTGTTGCCATCGAGGATAAAAAGATGGGGTTTGTATCATATTGCATGAGTTTATCCCTCTACATCATGTCATCTTTCTTAATGTGTTACTCTGTTCTTATGAACTTAATACTCTAGATGCATGCTGGATAGCGGTTGATGTGTGGAGTAATAGTAGTAGATGCAGGCAGGAGTCGGTCTACTTGTCATGGACGTGATGCCTATATACATGATCATGCCTAGATAATCTCATAATTATTCGCTTTTCTATCTATTGCTCGGCAGTAATTTGTTCACCCACCGTAATACTTATGCTATCTTGAGAGAAGCCACTAGTGAAACCTATGGCTCCCAGGTCTATCTTCTATCATATAAGCTTTCAATCTACTTTTATTTGCATCTTTACTTTTTCAATCTATATTATAAATACCAAAAATGTATTTATCTTATTATGTTATCTCTATAAGATCTCACTTTCCCAAGTGGCCGCGAAGGGATTGACAACCCCGTTATTGTGTTGGTTGCGAGTTCTTTGTTTGTTTGTGTAGGTGCGTGGGACTTTTGAGGAGCCTCCTACTGGATTGATACCTTGGTTCTCAAAAACTGAGGGAAATACTTATGCTACTATTGCTGCATCAACCTTTCCTCTTCAAGGAAAACCAACGCAAGCTCAAGACGTAGCAAGAAGGATTTCTGGCGCCATTGCCGGGGAGGTCTTCGCTCAAGTCAAGACATACCAAGTACCCATCACAAACTCATCTCCCTTGCAGTTACTTTATTTGCCATTTGCCTCTCATTTTCCTCTCCCCCACTTCACCCTTGCCATTTTATTCGCCCTCTCTTTCCCAATCTTCTCCCCTCTCTCTCTTTCGCTTGCCTTTTTCTGTTTGCTTGTGTGTTGGATTACTTGTCGCCATGGCACAAGATAATACCAAATTGTGTGAATTCTCCAATACCAATAATAATGATTTTCTTAGTACTCTGATTGCTCCTCTTAATGATGTTGAGTCTTGTGAAATCAATACTGCTTTGCTGAATCTTGTTATGAAAGATCAATTCACCGGCCTTCCTAGTGAAGATGCCGCTACCCATCTAAACAACTTTGTTGATTTGTGTGATATGCAAAAGAAGAAAGATACAGATAATGATATTGTTAAATTGAAGTTATTTCCATTTTCACTTACAGATCGTGCTAAAGTTTGGTTTTCGTCTTTGCCTAATAATAGTATTGATTCTTGGAACAACTGCAAAGATGCTTTTATCTCTAAATATTTTCCTCCCGCTAAGATCATCACTCTTAGGAACGATATTATGAATTTTAAACAACTTGATCATGATCATGTTGCCCAATCTTGGGAAAGAATGAAAGTGATGATTCGCAATTGCCCTACTCATGGTTTGAATTTATGGATGATCATATAAAAATTTTACGCTGGTTTGAACTTTGCTTCTAGAAATCTTTTAGATTCGGCCGTGGGAGGCACGTTTATAGAAATCACTTTAGGAGATGCTACAAAACTTCTTGATAATATTATGGCTAATTATTATCAATGGCACACCGAAAGATCTACTAGTAACAAAGTGCATGCTATAGAAGAAATCAATGTTTTGAGTGGAAAGATGGATGAACTTCTGAAATTATTTGCTACTAAGAATGCTCCTCTTGATCCCAATGATATGCCTTTGTCTACTTTGATTGAGAATAATAATGAATCTATGGATGTGAATTTTGTTGGTAGGAATAGTTTTGGAAACAATGCTTATAGAGGAAACTTTAATCCTACACCGTTCCCTAGTAATTCCTCTAATAATTATGGAAATTCCTACAATAATTCTTATGGTAATTTTAATAAGATGCCCTCTGATTTTGAGAATATTGTGAAAGAATTTATGATCTCTCAAAAGAATTTTAATGCCTTTCTTGAAGAAAAATTGCTCAAAGTTGATGATTTGGCTAGGAACGTTGATAGACTTTCGCTTGATGTTGATTCTCCTAAACTTATATCTACTCCTCCTAAGCATGATACCAATGAGTCTCTCAAAGCAATGAGAATTTCCATTGATGAGTGCAAGGAAAGAACTTCTAGATTGCGTGCTAAGAAAGATTGCTTTGTAAAGGCGTGTTCTTCTAGTTCCAATGAAAATAATGATGAAGATCTTAAAGTTATTGATGTGTCTCCTGTTAGATCTTTGTTTTGCAATATGAATCTTAATAATAATGGGACTAGGGATGAGTCAACTTTAGTTAGAAAGCGTCCCAATAATTCAGAGTTTTCAGATCTTGATGCTAAATTTGGTAAAAGTGGGATTGGAGAGGTCATGACTTTAAATAGCATTGAACCCACTATCTCGGATTTCAAGGAATTTGATTATTATAATTGTTCTTTAGAAGGTTGTATTTCCTTGTTGCAATCCATTGTTAATTCTCCTCATGCTTATAGTCAAAATAAAGCTTTTACCAAACATATCGGTGATGCCTTGATGCAATCTTATGATGAAAAACTTAATTTGGAAGTTTCTATACCAAAAAACTTAATGATGAGTGGGAACCTACTATAAAGATTAAAATTAAAGATCATGAGTGTTTTGCTTTGTGTGATTTGGGTGCTAGTGTTTCCACGATTCCGAAAACTTTATGTGATATTCTAGGTTTCCATGATCTTCATGATTGCTCTTTAAATTTGCACCTTGCGGATTCCACCATTAAAAATCCAATGGAAAGGATCAATGATGTTCTCATTGTTGCAAATAGAAATTTAGTGCCCATAGATTTTATCATTCTTGATATATATTGCAATCTTTCTTGCCCTATTATTCTTGGTAGACCTTTCCTTAGAACGATTGGCGCGATTATTGATATGAAGGAAGGGAATATTAGATTCTAATTTCCATTAAGGAAAGGCATGGAGCAATTTCAAAGAAAGAAAATTAAATTACCTTATGAATCTATCATGCGAGCTACTTATGAATTGAGTGCCAAAGATGGCACTACTTAGATCTATCTTTGCTTTTATGCCTAGCTAGGGGCGTTAAACGATAGCGCTAGTTGGGAGGCAACCCAATTTTAGTTCTGTTTTTTGTTTTTGTTTCTCTTTAGTAATAAATTTTGTGTCTACCTTCTGTTTAGATGTGTTTTTATGTTTTAATTAGTGTTTGTGCCAAGTAGAACCTATAGGATAACCTATGGTGATAGTTAATTTGATTCTGCTGAAAAACAGAAACTTTGCGCACACGAAATTAGTTTTGTTAAATCACAGAAATGTGCTTTCGCGTTGATTCTTTTTGCTGTAGATCAATAGACAAATTGTCCAGGACTTCCTATGTTTGTAGGATTTGTAGAGTTCCAGAAGTTTGCGTTAGTTACAGATTGCTACAGACTGTTCTGTTTTTGACAGATTCTGTTTTTCGTGTGTTGTTTGCTTATTTTTATGCATCTATGGCCAGTATTAAGTGGTATGAACCATAGAGAACTTGAAATACAGTAGGTTTAACACCAATATAAATAAAGAATGAGTTCATTACAGTACCTTATGTGGTGGTTTTGTTTTCTTTCACTAACCACTAGTAGAAAAGGGGGCAATTGTCCAGGCCGGGTTAGCCCATTAGTCCCGGTTCAATCCAGAACCAGGACCAATGGGGGCATTGGACCCGGTTCGTGAGCCCCAGGGGCCGGCCAGGCCACGTGGGCCATTGGTCCCGGTTCGGCTGGACCTATTGGTTCCGGTTGGTGGGACGAACCGGGACCAATGCGACTCGCTCCTGGCCCACAACCATTGGTCCCGGTTGGTGGAGTGAACAGGGACCAAAGGCTGCCCTTTAGTCCCAGTTTGTGGCACGAACCAGGACCAATTAGTTGCCTATATCTACCCCTCGCCCGCGAGCAGAGCACTCCTAGTGCTCTATTTTTCGTGGCCGGCGAGGGGAGAGCTTTGTGGTGCTCTAGCTCACCTCCTATGCACACGAGGTGTTCGATGGAATGCCCGAACCACACTACTTAAGCTTTCTCCTCTCCAAGCTCGACCTCCAAGCTCCATTTTCCTCAATATTTGTCTAGGTTTAGCGGTCCGTCACGTCCCGTCCCCGGCTTCACCGCCGTCGATCGCCCGCGCCGATCTCGTCGCCGGCACCACCGTGGTGAGCCTCTTGTTCTTATCTTCTTTCTGAAAGGAAAAACAAAATCTTACTTGTATATTTATATAGATACTTGTATAATTTTCTTATTTTTATTATTGTATCTTATATAGTGCGATGGTTTTGGTATCCGCCCCCGTTGGCCCTTGTCCTGTCTATGATTCAGATGTGGTATATATTATCTTTTCATAACTATTGGTTCATTTATTGTTTATGACAATTATGCCGACCAACGTGACATAGATTTTATTTATCTAGGAGGTTGTTGAACCGGAAATTCCAACCGACCCTATTGTCGAGAGGTTAAATTTAGTTGAAGAAGAAAATAATTTGTTGAAGGAAAAAGTTAGAAAAATTGAGGAGGAGAAGATGATATTGGATTTGCATGTTGCGGATGTCGTCGATGATCACAAGATCAAGATGGATGCAATGCGCTTGAAGATTAGAAAGATTAGAAAATGTGCCATTCATACCGAGGCTTGGTATCATTATGCCGTTGGATCAGTTGTTACATTGGTTGCGATTATGATCGCATTTGTTTTCGCATTGAAATGTTTTACATAGTTTTAGTGTATGGTTTAATTAATTTAGATGCTCTGCAGAGCTTTATGTTGTTTGATGAGAACTATGTATGTACTTTGGTTTTAATGTGATGATGAACTTCTATTAATTTGGTCACTTAATTATCTATTCATGATGATGATTTTTGACACACTTAATTATATATAATGCACGTAGATGAACCGGCAATGGATGTACGGTTCAAGACACACCTCCGAGTACATTAAGGGCGTGCATGATTTTCTCGAAGTGGCTGAGGCAAACAAGCAGAATGGTTTTATGTGTTGTCCATGCCCTATATGTGGGAATACGAAGTCTTACTCTGATCAGAAAATCCTCCACACCCACCTGCTTTACAAGGGTTTCATGCCACACTATAATGTTTGGACGAGGCACGGAGAAATAGGGGTTATGATGGAAGACGGCGAAGAAGAAGAGTACGATGACAACTATGTGCCCCCTGAATACGGTGATGCTACTGAAGATCAAGAGGAACCAGACGATGTGCACGATGATGCTGCAACGGGCGAAGCTGCTGAAGATCAAGAGGAACCAAACGATGTGCCCGATGATGATGATCACTATCGGGTCATTGTCGATGCAAGGACGCAATGCGAAAGTCAAAAGGAGAAGCTGAAGTTCGATCGCATGTTAGAGGACCACAAAAAAGGGTTGTACCCCAATTGCGAAGATGGCAACACAAAGCTCGGTACCGTACTAGAATTGCTGCAGTGGAAGGCAGAGAATGCTGTGCCTGACAAAGGATTTGAGAAGCTACTGAAAATATTGAAGAAGAAGCTTCCAAAGGATAACGAATTGCCCGACAGTACATACGCAGCAAAGAAGGTCGTATGCCCTCTAGGATTGGAGGTGCAGAAGATACATGCATGCCCTAATGACTGCATCCTCTTCCGCGGTGCATACAAGGATCTGAACGCATGCCCGGTATGCGGTGCATTACGGTATAAGATCAGACGAGATGACCCTAGTGATGTTGACGGCGAGCCCCCCAGGAAGAGGGTTCCTGCGAAGGTGATCTGGTATGCTCCTATAATACCACGGTTGAAACGTCTGTTCAGAAATGGAGAGCATGCCAAGTTGATGCGATGGCACAGTGAGGACCGTAAGAAAGACGGGAAGTTGAGAGCACCCGCTGACGGGTCGCAGTGGAGAAAAATCGAGAGAAAGTACTGGGATGAGTTTGCAAGTGAGCCAAGGAACGTATGGTTTGCTTTAAGCGCGGATGGCATTAATCCTTTCGGGGAGCAGAGCAGCAATCACATCACCTGGCCCGTGACTCTATGTATGTATAACCTTCCTCCTTGGATGTGCATGAAGCGGAAGTTCATTATGATGCCAGTTCTCATCCAAGGCCCTAAGCAACCCGGCAACGACATTAATGTGTACCTAAGGCCATTAGTTGAAGAACTTTTACTGCTGTGGAATGGAAATGGTGTACGTACGTGGGATGAGCACAAACAGGAGGAATTTAACCTAAAGGCGTTGCTGTTCGTGACCATCAACGATTGGCCCGCTCTCAGTAACCTTTCAGGACAGACAAACAAGGGATACCACGCATGCACGCACTATTTACTTGACACCGATAGTATATACCTGGCAAGCTGCAGGAAGAATGTGTACTTGGGCCATCGTCGATTTCTTCCGACCAACCATCAACGTCGAAAGAAAGGCAAGCATTTCAAAGGCGAGGCAGATCACCGGAAGAAGCCCGCCATGCGTACCGATGATCACGTACTTGCTATGGTCAATGATTTACACGTAATCTTTGGAAAGGGTCCTGGCACACTAGCTGTTCCGAGTGACGCTGGGGGACACGCACCCATGTGGAAGAAGAAATCTATATTTTGGGACCTACCCTACAGGAAAGACCTAGAGGTCCGCTCTTCGATCAACGTGATGCACGTGACGAAGAACCTTTGCGTGAATCTCCTAGGCTTCTTGGGCGTGTATGGGAAGACAAAAGATACAACTGAGGCACGGGAGGACCTACAACGTTTGCACGAAAAAGACGGCATGCCTCCAAAGCAGTATGAAGGTCCTGCCAGCTATGCTCTTACCAAAGAAGAGAAGGAAATCTTCTTTGAATGCCTGCTTAGTATGAAGGTCCCGACTGGCTTCTCGTCTAATATAAAAGGAATAATAAATATGGCAGAGAAAAAGTTTCAGAACCAAAAGTCTCATGACTGCCACATGATTATGACGCAACTGCTTCCGGTTGCATTGAGGGGGCTTCTATCGGAAAACGTCCGATTAGCCATTGTGAAGCTATGTGCATTCCTCAATGCAATCTCTCAGAAGGTGATCGATCCAGAAATCATACCAAGGCTAAGGAGTGATGTGGTGCAATGTCTTGTCAGTTTCGAGCTGGTGTTCCCACCATCCTTCTTCAATATCATGACGCATGTCCTAGTTCATCTAGTTGACGTGATTGTCATTCTGGGACCCGTATTTCTACACAATATGTACCCCTTTGAGAGGTTCATGGGAGTCCTAAAGAAATATATCCGTAACCGCGCTAGGCCAGAAGGAAGCATCTCCATGGGCCATCAAACAGAGGATGTCATCGGGTTTTGTGTTGACTTCATTCCTGGCCTTAAGAAGATAGGTCTCCCTAAATCGCGGTATGAGGGGAGACTGACTAGAAAAGGCACGCTTGAAAGGGACTCAATAATATGCAGGGACGGATATTCTTGGTCTCAAGCACACTACACTGTTCTACAGAACTCTACCTTGGTGACCCCGTATGTCGATGAACACAAGAACAGTCTGCGCTCCAAACACCCGGAGCAGTGCGACGACTGGATTACATGTGAACACATCAGGACTTTTAGCAGTTGGTTGGAAGCACGTATCAGAGGTGACAACACTGTTTGTGATGAGCTGTACGTGTTGTCCAGGGGGCCATCTTTGACTGTATTGATTTGGAAAGGATACGAGATAAATGGGAATACATTTTACACGATTGACCAAGATCAAAAGAGCACCAACCAAAACAGCGGTGTCCGCTTTGATGCAAGAACCGAGAGGGGAAAGGACACATATTATGGTTACATAGTGGACATATGGGAACTTGACTACGGAGTAGATTTTAAGGTCCCTTTGTTTAAGTGCGAATGGGTCAATCTATTAGGAGGCGGGGTACAGGTAGACCCACAGTACGGAATGACAACAGTGGATCTGAAAAATCTTGGGTACATTGACGAACCGTTCGTCCTAGCCAATGATGTGGCACAGGTTATCTATGTGAAGGACATGTCTACCAGACCGAGAAAGAGAAAGGATAAGGAAGCGAATACATCATACGATGAGCCAAAGCGCCACATAGTTCCTTCAGGAAAAAGGGACATCGTGGGAGTGGAGGACAAGACAGACATGTCTGAAGATTATGAAAAGTTTCATGAAATTCCTCCCTTCAAAGTCAAGGCTGACCCCAGCATCCTGATAAACGATGAAGATTATCCATGGTTACGGTGCAATAAGCAAATGACACAAGCGAAGAAAAAGTGAAGACTTTCTCCCGCAACTATTATGATGATACCATGCCAACTTTGTAACTGACGAGTATGATACCATTGTCCGTTTTGTACATGCACATGCTATGTGGGTCAATTTATGATATCATGCCAACTTTCAACTTTTTCAGAGTTCATTTGCAATGCTTTAATGTCTTATGGTTCGGCCCTCGTAATAATTAAAAATAGCAACAATAAGTATTTTGTTGTAAGTAGAAACAAAATAAAATAAATAAAAGTGTTTTCAAATTTGAAAACTAATGGCACTAACAGAAAGTTTATAATTTTCCTAAAACTAAAAGCAAAAACAATTAAAAAATAAAGCAAAAAACAAAAGAAAATAAATAATGCAGAAAACAAAAGAAAAAAACAACAATAAGTATTTTGTTGTAAGTAGAAACAAAATAAAATAAATAAAGCAAGAAAGAAAACAAAAAAACAAAAAAAGTGTTTTCAAATTTGA